>NC_090742.1:124247918-124252049 GCF_036898095.1 Palaemon carinicauda | reverse complement strand
ACTACCAATTAGCTACGATGGTGAAGATGGGTTGATTTCAATTCTAAGTACAAAATACCTGAATTCGACGGGTATAAGTACAGTGGAATTGTCATTGACTTTTATCTTCCTTCGTGGCCGAATGGGTTAGTCACTGTCTATATAAGCTTGCCGACCAGGGTTCGATTCCCGGCCGGAGCCAAGCTCTTGTCTTTGTGAGATTTCGCCTGGGGCTCTGATCCGAGGTCGTTAAGAGAATCCAGACATTAATATATCAAAATATATATGGCTTATTTGAATATGAAAAACACGTAAAAATGTGCAAAATTTATCATTAATTGAATGCCAAGTAACAAACTACCAATTAGGTACGATGGTGAAGATGGGTTGATTTCAATTCTAAGTACAAAATACCTGAATTCGACGGGTATAAGTACAGTGGAATTGTCATTGACTTTTATCTTCCTTTGTGGCCGAATGGGTTAGTCACTGTCTATATAAGCTTGCCGACCAGGGTTCGATTCCCGGCCGGAGCCAAGCTCTTGTCTTTGTGAGATTTCGCCTGGGGCTCTGATCCCGAGGTCGTTAAGAGAATCCAGACATTAATATATCAAAATATATATGGCTTATTTGAATATGAAAAACACGTAAAAATGTGCAAAATTTATCATTAATTGAATGCCAAGTAACAAACTACCAATTAGCTACGATGGTGAAGATGGGTTGATTTCAATTCTAAGTACAAAATACCTGAATTCAACAGGTATAAGTACAGTGGAATTATCATTGACTTTTATCTTCCTTCGTGGCCGAATGGGTTAGTCACTGTCTATATAAGCTTGCCGACCAGGGTTCGATTCCCGGCCGGAGCCAAGCTCTTGTCTTTGTGAGATTTCGCCTGGGGCTCTGATCCCGAGGTCGTTAAGAGAATCCAGACATTAATATATCAAAATATATATGGCTTATTTGAATATGAAAAACACGTAAAAATGTGCAAAATTTATCATTAATTGAATGCCAAGTAACAAACTAACAATTAGCTACGATGGTGAAGATGGGTTGATTTCAATTCTAAGTACAAAATACCTGAATTCGACGGGTATAAGTACAGTGGAATTGTCATTGACTTTTATCTTCCTTCGTGGCCGAATGGGTTAGTCACTGTCTATATAAGCTTGCCGACCAGGGTTCGATTCCCGGCCGGAGCCAAGCTCTTGTCTTTGTGAGATTTCGCCTGGGGCTCTGATCCCGAGGTCGTTAAGAGAATCCAGACATTAATATATCAAAATATATATGGCTTATTTGAATATGAAAAACACGTAAAAATTTGCAAAATTTATCATTAATTGAATGCCAAGTAACAAACTACCAATTAGCTACGATGGTGAAGATGGGTTGATTTCAATTCTAAGTACAAAATACCTGAATTCGACGGGTATAAGTACAGTGGAATTGTCATTGACTTTTATCTTCCTTCGTGGCCGAATGGGTTAGTCACTGTCTATATAAGCTTGCCGACCAGGGTTCGATTCCCGGCCGGAGCCAAGCTCTTGTCTTTGTGAGATTTCGCCTGGGGCTCTGATCCCGAGGTCGTT
Organism: Palaemon carinicauda; assembly: GCF_036898095.1. Classification (NCBI taxonomy): domain Eukaryota; kingdom Metazoa; phylum Arthropoda; class Malacostraca; order Decapoda; family Palaemonidae; genus Palaemon; species Palaemon carinicauda. Next base: position 124,250,475 of record NC_090742.1, on the reverse strand, counting down.
AAGAGAATCCAGACATTAATATATCAAAATATATATGGCTTATTTGAATATGAAAAACACGTAAAAATGTGCAAAATTTATCATTAATTGAATGCCAAGTAACAAACTACCAATTAGCTACGATGGTGAAGATGGGTTGATTTCAATTCTAAGTACAAAATACCTGAATTCAACAGGTATAAGTACAGTGGAAAAATCATTGACCTTTATCTTCCTTCGTGGCCGAATGGGTTAGTCACTGTCTATATAAGCTTGCCGACCAGGGTTCGATTCCCGGCCGGAGCCAAGCTCTTGTCTTTGTGAGATTTCGCCTGGGGCTCTGATCCCGAGGTCGTTAAGAGAATCCAGACATTAATATATCAAAATATATATGGCTTATTTGAATATGAAAAACACGTAAAAATGTGCAAAATTTATCATTAATTGAATGCCAAGTAACAAACTACCAATTAGCTACGATGGTGAAGATGGGTTGATTTCAATTCTAAGTACAAAATACCTGAATTCGACGGGTATAAGTACAGTGGAATTGTCATTGACTTTTATCTTCCTTCCTGGCCGAATGGGTTAGTCACTGTCTATATAAGCTTGCCGACCAGGGTTCGATTCCCGGCCGGAGCCAAGCTCTTGTCTTTGTGAGATTTCGCCTGGGGCTCTGATCCCGAGGTCGTTAAGAGAATCCAGACATTAATATATCAAAATATATATGGCTTATTTGAATATGAAAAACACGTAAAAATGTGCAAAATTTATCATTAATTGAATGCCAAGTAACAAACTACCAATTAGCTACGATGGTGAAGATGGGTTGATTTCAATTCTAAGTACAAAATACCTGAATTCGACGGGTATAAGTACAGTGGAATTGTCATTGACTTTTATCTTCCTTCGTGGCCGAATGGGTTAGTCACTGTCTATATAAGCTTGCCGACCAGGGTTCGATTCCCGGCCGGAGCCAAGCTCTTGTCTTTGTGAGATTTCGCCTGGGGCTCTGATCCCGAGGTCGTTAAGAGAATCCAGACATTAATACATCAAAATATATATGGCTTATTTGAATATGAAAAAACACATAAAAATGTGCAAAATTTATCATTAATTGAATGCCAAGTAACAAACTACCAATTAGCTACGATGGTGAAGATGGGTTGATTTCAATTCTAAGTACAAAATACCTGAATTCGACGGGTATAAGTACAGTGGAATTGTCATTGACTTTTATCTTCCTTCGTGGCCGAATGGGTTAGTCACTGTCTATATAAGCTTGCTGACCAGGGTTCGATTCCCGGCCGGAGCCAAGCTCTTGTCTTTGTGAGATTTCGCCTGGGGCTCTGATCCCGAGGTCGTTAAGAGAATCCAGACATTAATATATCAAAATATATATGGCTTATTTGAATATGAAAAACACGTAAAAATGTGCAAAATTTATCATTAATTGAATGCCAAGTAACAAACTACCAATTAGATACGATGGTGAAGATGGGTTGATTTCAATTCTAAGTACAAAATACCTGAATTCGACGGGTAAAAGTACAGTGGAATTGTCATTGACTTTTATCTTCCTTCGTGGCCGAATAGGTTAGTCACTGTCTATATAAGCTTGCCGACCAGGGTTCGATTCCCGACCGGAGCCAAGCTCTTGTCTTTGTGAGATTTTGCCTGGGGCTCTGATCCCGAGGTCGTTAAGAGAATCCAGACATTAATATATCAAAATATATATGGCTTATTTGAATATGAAAAACACGTAAAAATGTGCAAAATTTATCATTAATTGAATGCCAAGTAACAAACTACCAATTAGCTACGATGGTGAAGATGGGTTGATTTCAATTCTAAGTACAAAATACCTGAATTCGACGGGTATAAGTACAGTGGAATTGTCATTGACTTTTATCTTCCTTCGTGGCCGAATGGGTTAGTCACTGTCTATATAAGCTTGCCGACCAGGGTTCGATTCCCGGCCGGAGCCAAGCTCTTGTCTTTGTGAGATTTCGCCTGGGGCTCTGATCCCGAGGTCGTTAAGAGAATCCAGACATTAATATATCAAAATATATATGGCTTATTTGAATATGAAAAACACGTAAAAATGTGCAAAATTTATCATTAATTGAATGCCAAGTAACAAACTACCAATTAGCTACGATGGTGAAGATGGGTTGATTTCAATTCTAAGTACAAAATACCTGAATTCAACAGGTATAAGTACAGTGGAATTATCATTGACTTTTATCTTCCTTCGTGGCCGAATGGGTTAGTCACTGTCTATATAAGCTTGCCGACCAGGGTTCGATTCCCGGCCGGAGCCAAGCTCTTGTCTTTGTGAGATTTCGCCTGGGGCTCTGATCCCGAGGTCGTTAAGAGAATCCAGACATTAATATATCAAAATATATATGGCTTATTTGAATATGAAAAACACGTAAAAATGTGCAAAATTCATCATTAATTGAATGCCAAGTAACAAACTACCAATTAGCTACGATGGTGAAGATGGGTTGATTTCAATTCTAAGTACAAAATACCTGAATTCAACAGGTATAAGTACAGTGGAATTATCATTGAC
>NC_090742.1:124227918-124230418 GCF_036898095.1 Palaemon carinicauda | reverse complement strand
CAAGAGACTAGAATCTTAGAATAATCCTTCGGCTCCTGAATGTTTATGACTAGAATCTTTTGTTATGGAGGGATTATGGTCCTCTTTCCCTTCACATCATTTCATCGCTCACTCACTTATGAAGAGTTTGGTAAAATACTTTACAATATACATAGCCCATAAAAATAGATAATATTGTCTTCAGCAAATGAAATAGAACAGATGTGAATCATTTCAATGTTCTTTTATTTTCAGGCTATTTTCTGTAACAAAGAAAAATATGTCAAATCTATTTGTCCTATTTCTAAAGGAATAAACAACCCAACACAAATGACATTAAGACATACACAAAATATAAACAAAAACAAAGGTCATATTTCCAAATATCTAATTTTAAATGTTCTTTACTAAAAGTCGGGTTTTTTTTCTGTCTGATTATGCAGCTACCCTATAATAATCAAATAAACAAACGTTTAACCCTATACACATACAAACACACTAACAATCATACTCGCAAACACGTAGATACATTCATACACACACACACAGACACACACACACACACACACACATATATATATATATATATATATATATATATATATATATATATATATATATATATATTAATCCAGACTTTAATATATAAATTTATATGGCTTATTTGAAATATAAAAAACACGTGTAAATGTGCAAAAATTTATCATATATATATATGATAAATTTTTGCACATTTACACGTGTTTTTCATATTTCAAATAAGCCATATGAATTAATACATTACAGTCTGGATTCTCTTAACGACCTCCCAGTGACCATACCCCTCAGCCACGTGGCTGAGTGGTATGGTCACTGTCATACAGATATCCTGGACCAGGGTTCAAATCCCGGCCGGTGTGATGTTATAGTTTTTGGGTGATTCTGCCTGGGGCTCTGATCCCAAGGTCGTTAAGAGAATCCAGACTTTAATGTATTAATTTATATGGCTTATTTGAAATATATATATATATATATATATATATATATATATATATATATATATATATATATATATACATATATATATATATATATATATATATATATATAAAATATATATATATATATATATATATATATATATATATATATATATATATATATATATATATGTGTGTGTGTGTGTGTGTGTTTGTATGTATGATTATATATATATATATATATATATATATATATATATATATATATATATATATATATATATATATATATATATCTATATATATCTATATAAATATATGTATATATGTATATATATACATATATATACTGTATATATATATATATATATATATATATATATATATATATATATATATATATATATGGATAAATATCAACACAACATCGTGTTCAAATAGAAATAAAATTCTACCTCATACTTGGGATCGAACGCTAGCCCCTTCTAATGAAAGGCCTGGCCTTTCATTAGAAGGGGCTAGCGTTCGATCCCAAGTATGAGGTAGAAATTTATATATATATATATATATATATATATATATATATATATATATATATATATATATATATATATATATATATATATATATATATATATATATATATATATAGAATAATTAGAATGCATTTGCCTTGGGTAAGACTATGAATATAGCTATTTCAGGTGGTTTGGCTGTTTAATATAGATAAGAAATATATAATTCATGAGGTCATCATATGTTACAATGATAAACAGCCGAAGAGCAATACAATTGCAAAAAAGGTTTTACACTTCGAAAAGTGATAAGATAATTTCAGACCTATTTTTCATATTACCAATAATACACTTCCTTGTCATGTTCTGTGTTGTATGAATTGAAAATCCGTAATTTAGTTTTCCTATTTACTAGAATTAGTATGCAAAAACAGTTTCTTTTTTTTATATCCAATGGAGAATCCGAAGAAACATATTAATCCTGGTAATCATCAAGACATTATCACGAGTTGGGTTGACGATTATTTTCTATGTTGCCTCCAGAGAATTTTCATCTTAGTAATACTATATTTCCAATATTGTTTGTTTTGCGTTGTATAGACGGAAAATCTGCATGTTATCTCTCATATTTACTTGAATCCCTATATACTAACAGTTTTTGTATTCTATCGAAAAGCCAACTGTCTAAGCTAATGTCGTTCATCACAAAGTCATTAACACGATTTACATGGAAGATTATTTTTACACGCTGTCTCCAGAGAAATGACATCAAACACGTCACGAACAAACGCTATCTCCTTCATTGTACCCGCTGTGCAATGGGAATTAATTATTCATTAAAATTAAGCTCTTTGAAACGAGGCCTTGCGTCACAAGTGCCATAAAGATTATGGCCCTTAGAGAGAGAGAGAGAGAGAGAGAGAGAGAGAGAGAGAGAGAGAGAGAGAGAGAGAGAGAGAGAGAGAGAGAGAGAAGGTCTTTAAAGGAACGACTTTACAGCGTACTTCACAGTCCTGGCAAACCTGATATGCTCTGGATAATCAAGTG
>NC_090742.1:124217918-124220418 GCF_036898095.1 Palaemon carinicauda | reverse complement strand
AGCAATAGCTATTTTAAGTGCAAGGTAAAATCTAGAATTCTAGGTTGATGGAAAACTGATCACGGAAGCCGTTTATTGTATTTGACGTTCTCTTTACTTTTCTCATAAGGGAAACTAAAAGGAGTTATCAAACCAGTGAAACAGGTTCATTACTGATTATCATTGAAAAAGAGTATTTACAAATATGATTTTTAGTATTGCTAATAGAAGCCAATAGATCGAAATCGACGTTCTTTGTTTGGCTGTAATCAGATTTGCCTACATACCCACAGCCAACCCCCTCCACCACCACCCCCCAAAAAATAATTGACAAGAAATGTTTCGTTTTGTTTGAATATCCATGCTCTTGCTTGGTAAGTTATAATTTCCATACTGGCCTCCGATCTTGTACACCACAAAAGCAAAAGCGTTTATATGCAAGAAAAAGAACAGAAAGATTTTGCGACCTACAATTTCGATGTTCAAACTTCATACCACCTTGATTTGAGTTGCTCTCATAACTTCGGTGACTCCATTCACCCAATGCTAGCATTCAGAGATTTAAATCAATAATCTTCCATTCCTAGACTCCAAGTGTCCTCGCCGCAATGCTGCATTTTCATCATATATTAAAGGAGGATTTGATGGTGTTCTCCTGAAAGTTCGACGTATACAGCGCCCGTCCATATTTGCTTTCACTTAGCAGCATGAATAGATATGGAAAATAAAACTTTTCATCTTTCTTTCACGAATCTACAAATACAGCCTGGAGCCACCGTAGATCTTTATCTCCATTCTCCTACGATCATTTTATAATGATATATAATTTTGTTTCGGACAATATATTTCTTACTTTTCGTTTTATAATTTAGAAAACACTAAAAATAGTATTAGTCGTTTTGTTAAATGTGTTTCTGAACTGATACGTTGCTTAATGGACTAAACATATTTGCCAGTTATCTTGCAAAGTATTTGGTTACTTTTATTATAGAGCTAATAAAAACCATGTGTAACTGACTGAGTAGTAAGTAAAATATAGCCTATCAATTCTCTTAATTCAAACCTTTAAAGATATCTCTACGCTTATTGAGGTATCGTGAATGTATTTAACCAACGGTAATATCTGAATGAATTCATTATCCTCATCACTGAATAACAATCAAATCTCATCAGTTTTCCAAAACCTCAATCATTAATCAAATGACATCATTACAGATTAAACTGACAGTAATTACGTCATTGCAATTTGAAGTATCAATCTCCGAGGCTCTTATCATGATTGATGGCCATTGTTAATGTAGTTACATATTTCTGCATTAAAAGGCTCTTTGTATCACAGAGGGTCTTATTGTATGAAATTGGAGAATAGAATTGATTCATTCTAATTAAATTAATCCTCGGAAATCCAGTACTTAGCAAGCATTGGCATATCATTAACTTAACAACATGGAAGTAGCTAATTGTCTAGCTGTGAATCATGACTGCATGTATTTGCACAGAATTTGTCATTACATATATTTATATAACCAATAAAAACTATTTTCTTCAAATCTATTAAAACATTCAACCTGTCCAAATATATAAAATCGAAAAATTCTTCAGAGAAGATAAATTATAGATTAAATGGAAATATTTTCAACATTATTGATAAGGGAGTTCAACTTCGTATCATGGACAAAATCTATTTTAATATCAATTACAAAAGTGGTTACTTGGGGAAACATAAGGTTATCGATTATCTTAGGAAAGGATCGCAATTGCATTTTCCTTAGAATAACCTTATTCAATAAAGAGGTTTTCATCATTTCAATTAAGATATTATAAAACTATAAAACAGAATCACTTCCGGTACATCCCTGCAGGAGCATAGATGGTGGGTTTTTCCAAACTTGCATTTATTGGTGTGTGCTAAAAAAATGTAGGTCGCGTTGAAAATTGCTCTTTGAGAAAATGAAGAGTTAACATTTGTTTCGGATTCTTAATTATCAGAGAAATGAAGCTGACACTGGGTTGGGGATCTCTACGGGTTACTCACTAATTATTATGAAATAATTTTTTATCTTAGAGAAACTACTTATAATTGCCATTGATAATTAATTTACTAGTACGATGCCCGGATAATTCCAAATCGAGAGAACTCCTTTCATGACTGAAGTATTTTGAAATGAAAAGAGAAATTAACTACTCATTACACCTGAAAACTGTTTGCCTGAAGCAAAACATTCTTATTAAGTTGAATGAAATCAAGAAAGTTCTCCTTTTCTTTCATGGTTATAAAAGTGTAGAATATAATATAATACGTATTTCCATTTACCGTTTTTTTTTTTTTTTTTTTTTTGTGAACTACAAAATAATTATCAATATTACATAACTATGAAGAGATACAAATAGCGAGGATAATCTCGAAATATATTATTATTATTATTATTATTATTATTATTATTATTATTATTATTATTACTATTATTATTATTAAAAAAGCTACAACCATAGTGGAAAAGCTGGATGCTATAGACAAAAT
>NC_090742.1:124202918-124205418 GCF_036898095.1 Palaemon carinicauda | reverse complement strand
AATAAAAAAAAAAATCTAAGAGGAGTAGTACTATAGTAATGGTTTTCCTGGTTTAATTTATTATAAGCTCCGCGAGTTGTAATTTCGTATATTATTAAGCTTGAATTATGGATTTGAAAGCGTGTGCGAAAATAAGGAAAATTATTTCTTGTTTGAAAAAATGTATCCGTAAAAGATCAATATCAACATCTACTGTAGATCAGGAGAGATAGAGAGAGAGAGAGAGAGAGAGAGAGAGAGAGAGAGAGAGAGAGAGAGAGAGAGAGAGAGAGAGAGAGAGAGTGAGAGGAGAGAGAGAGAGAGATGTAAAATTCTAAAATTTACTCTAAAACTTCAGTCAAATCTATGGACCTTCAAATAACATCAACATGGCTTAAATTAATAGTCTAGATCACAGAAATAGAATATTAGTACATAAGAGAAAAAATAGTTCTCACGTTTCTTTCGTTACATGTAATTGTCTAACACAATTCTTATGTAATTATTTAATGGTTTTGAATTGTAAGGAAATAGTGAATTAATGGTGTTTTATGTGTACTAGGCCCTCGAATAGCTCGGTTGACACTTCGTAATATTGACTAATTTTCTTTCTTGTCTAATCAATTTCATGTCCGGTGGATACTAAGGAAACCATGAAAAAACAATTATTTGTCACCGCAAGTAATCTAGTTTAATCGTATTTCAAAACAAACTTAAATGATTCATCAAGCCATAACCTAAAAAAATAGTTATTTACGGTAAAAAGAATGCATGAAAACTAAATATCTAAACAAAGTTTTCTTGTATAACGCTCAACTCATCAGCACGGAAAGCTACTATAAAATATTTTGTTAAGAAAAAAAGTCGTCCAGAATTGAATTACTTGGAAAAGAAAAATCTGAAAGTTTCTTTATTTGAAAAATGTATATATTTTTACAATTTTGGTTCAATCCTTTGATGAACAAAGAGATACAATACTCAACCACCACAAAATAGGGAATTCAATAACGATCGCAATAAATAATTCTTCTACCTTCTTGGTAAGAATTCTCATTTTCTCAAAGCGATATTTTGTTTCTGGAATCCTCTACACTTTTGACTAATGTTCAATGTTTGAAGGTGGAAGACATTCTGTTGTTGTTTCAATAACCTATTTTCTCACAGCTAACTATTCATGTTACCTATAACATTTTCATTACTAAAACAACTTCATTTACATATTCCCTTGTCTATTGAATCATATTTTTGTTGATTTATTTAGTCTTTTAGCTTTCTCCTTGTATTCAGTAATAATGATTTAATATATGTTTCCGTGGGATAATGCTTAACTATTAAAAACACATATAACATAGTTTTATGCTTTATATTTATCAATGTATATTATTCTTGTAAGTGTGAACAAAATGTTGAAATTACAGTTTCAGCCAAAATCGGAAATCCGATATAAAAGTCTTTTGTTTTTTCTATCTCAAATATTGAGTTTCGACGAATCTGACCTTCATTTCTGCCGCAAATAATTACAATTAGAGATACAGGGCACCCTTTAACAACAACAATAATGGGGTTCCCGAATGGGAAATCGGGATTTTTGGGTAGCAGAATACAGAAAGCAGGTAAAATAAGAGAAGCTGTCTTACCTAAATACACCCACCTAACTTAACCTAGGATAAAACATATAAAATAAGATTAGCTGCTTAGCATTAACACACCCACCTAACTTAACGTAGGGGTTTAGCCTACTTACTTAGCCCCCTGTCCTTTTACCTCACTTAGGAGGGTGGAAAACTTCACTACAAAGCCACTTCATTTACCTAAAATGGAATCAGAAGTTGCAGACGTGGAAGGTTAGAGATGAACCTCTTCTGAATGGTTTACGTTAAAGGGAACATGCAGTGCCTCAGACTTAGTATGGTACAGGCGACGGCAGGTGATGAAAATTGATGGAATAGCTTGGGACACTTTAAGACGTTTTGGTTGCACTGAATGTTCCCACAAAAAACCTATTCACTACTTCTGGAGTTACTGTGATATCCATGAAAACGTTTAATATCCTCAAAATAGCAGAAGCAGCAACTACTGTACGTCTGAACAACGGAATCCATGGTAGTCAACTGACAGCACTTTCTTTAGAAGGACGGATGAATTTCAAAATCGCTGTTAATCGGATAATCTTGAAACAAAGCAACCACCCATGTTTCAGCATCTTTAACATACCCAAAATTTGTAACCAAAAGCAAAGGACGCTCAAGCATTTTTACCCACAATGCATGGACAAAAATCGGTTTATTAACGTGCTACTGAACAGTGAAGAAAAAATACCTAAACTAACCTTTTTGTAGAATTAAGAATAGAAGTCAAAAATCAAAAGAAAATGGCAGAGCTAAACAAAATATATGAAAGCAAGAGAAATGCTAACAATGTATCAGTGGTGAAATCCAGTCTTTCATGAAGTGTTCGTAAGCAAGTACGTAGTTTTGGAAAATATTGTGTATGGTAACGTAATACATTTGCATTGGATTTG
>NC_090742.1:124186030-124196030 GCF_036898095.1 Palaemon carinicauda | reverse complement strand
TTTAAAAATTAAAACTGCAAATAGGTCTTCCAAAAAGATTTATCCCTGCACTGATTGTTTTGCCATTTACTTCATATAACATTTTCAATGATATATGTGTTTTGGAATTTAGATTACATATGAATAAGTAAATGCACTAACTTGGGCTTAGCGTATATTTTGTATTTCATATGCGCTTGATTCCGAACTTTCCAATCATCTCTCTCTCTCTCTCTCTCTCTCTCCTCTCTCTCTCTCTCTCTCTCTCTCTCTCTCTCTCTCTCTCTCTCAGTATTTTCTCGAGTACTATGCGTAACATTATAATCAGAATCTGAAATACCAAACAAATTTAGAAGTGATTTTCTCGCGTACTATGCGTAGCATTATAATTAGAATCTGAAATACCAATGAACTTTAAAAGTGATTTTCTCGAGTACTTTCCGTAGCATTATAATCAGAATCTGAGATACCAATCCACTTTAAACGAAAAAACAAATATTTGAATAAAGAGTGCTTTCAAACACTAATGGATTTTATTTAAAAAAAAAATCAGTGTTTGTTATCTGTCCCTCTTATCACAACAAAAGCTTCCTGTTATTCAGATAGACTAGAATGAATAATTAAACCTTGCACTATCTAAATACTCGTATATTGAATGGGTACCATTACTTTACATCACTCCTACGTTTTTTCTAACATTTGGATTTATATTTCTTAGCATGTAAATATTTACATATTTTCTTTAAACTTTCTTCTGCTTTTCAAAATTGCCGTTAATAAGCTCTCGTGTATGTGAACACTGGCCCTTCCATATTCTCCAACAATCTAACCCATGATACTTGCACTATTTTCGCAATTCTCCTTTTATTCCATTGTTTAGGTATATAAACCGGAAATGAGAAACACTATTGCAGAAAATTATAGAGATTCTTACAAAAGAATTTCTTCTAAATAAAAGAGTATTTAATCAGTATCAAAAAGTTAGGTGGCACACCTTACATTACCTGAACCGTTATAATCATACATCTCATCATATTTCTTTTTATATGTAGGTGTTACCTTAGTGTCATAAGTATTATTAATTGCGAATAAGAAATAATGAATAAAAGGTAGAGAGAAAAATTATTATTATATACTTTATGTATGCTGTGGAAGTTATTCAGCATAATGATCTCATGGATTGTAAAAGAATTAGACTTAATGAGCATATATATATATATATATATATATATATATATATATATATATATATATATATATATATATATATATATATATATATACATACATATATATATAAATATGTATATATATATATATATATATATATATATATATATATATATATATATATATATATATATATATATATATATTTCAACTAGATTTATTTCAAGAAAGGAGTAATCATTTACTCTTCATAGTTATACCATACAAAAAGATCGAGACGATTGATGAATTAAGAACAAATTGTATGGTTCTACCTCTTCTTATCCTAATTTGGAATTATTTAATTCGAATGGAATAGAATAGTCCAGTTTAAGTTGTCTAGTTTCTCGGTTGGATTGAAATGGTTTTTGCCTAATAACTTTCGTAATATGGCATTCTGAATAAAAAAAAAGAAGAAAGAAATGCAAAATCAAAGAAAAATTGCCGAAGAGTAGTGCGAAGTATGAAAATAGAAAAAAAAAATCTATGAAAAAACTCATAATATCCTATTGTTATTTCCCATGACGATAAATCTCTAGTATGAATATAGATATAATTTTATCTATACGAGTCTGAAGCCTAATAACATCAATTGACAAGAGTGACTGAATCAGAATAAAAATAATTGAATTATTCTATTACTCTCTCAGCTAGTTAATGTTTCCCGATTAGTTCAGGTACTGTAGAATAATAACAATCTACCCAAATGATTTTTTTATCTCGACACACAATTATGGGAGAAAATATTTGAGGTGAAAAGGGATCTTTAAAATTATATCAGCAAAAATATGGGCAAATTAAATAAACTTGATGTATTCCTTCAATTGTATCTCTGTGATATAGAATAATTGCATTGTTTCTTTTAGTCGAAGGCAAGTAATAATAAAGTTCTAGATATAAACAGTTTAGTTATTTGTCATACTAGGAATTGTATATAGAGATACTACTCTAGAATATCTTACAAAGTTTTACCAAATACATATTTATTATAATATATAGTTCATATAATGGATGTTGCATGAGAAAGTAGCGTAGAATCGGTGGAACTTCGTCAGTTCAAACTTACAGCAAATGTTTTTATGTTGACCAGGTTCACATGATTCTCTTTTTATTGTTTACATGGCACGTATCTATTTGAACGTTGTTACTGATCTTAAGATATTTTCTTTTATAATTGGTTAATAATCCTCATATATAGTGTATTTATTTCCTTATTTCTTTGCTCGCTGAGATATTTTCCTCGTTGGACACCTTCGGTTTCCCCTTAGGGTTGTAGCTTACCTAATAATAATAATAATAATGATAATAATAATAATAATAATAATAATAATAATAATAATAATAATAATAATAATAATAATAATAATAATAGACTATGATAAATGTAGTTTTTTAGTAGTTTAGCCATACTGTTATAATTCTAGAGTTTTGGTAGAATTGATAAGACGCAAATAAAGAGAGAGAGAGAGAGAGAGAGAGAGAGAGAGAGAGAGAGAGAGAGAGAGAGAGAGATTGAGAGAGAGAGAGAGAGAGAGAGAGAGAGAGAGAGAGAGAGAGAGAGAGAGAGAGAGAGAGAGAGAGTAGGGGTGTGTGTCGTCCCTTACCCACGAATTATAAAATATGAAAATAAGGGAGGATTATCTTACATAGAGCCTTTTGTCTTATTTGTTGTATCAGCTGTAATTATTAATACTATGACAAAAGACCGTGTCATACGTTTCCTTTATCTTGGAAAAGTTAACTTTTTACCAGAGCTATAAAACTTTTACCTGAAAATAATCCAATTTATGGAAATTGTATCCAATCAAGGAAAACATCAATTTCGGGGTTTTGTTAAACTTAAAAGCATGACCCATCTATACATTACATGTTACTGAAAATAAACTTTTTTTTATGTACAACTTGGCATTTCCTGCTTTATGCTAAAGTTTTTATCTATACCATATAATATCATTCATCAACTCGGCTCAATTAAGATTCAAATAGTTTCGTGGTAATATTAACATGGGCACCAGATGGTTACTGGAATTTTGAGCGTTTATTAAATTCAAAACACTCCTTACATTTGAAGCCCCCCCCCCCAAAAAAAAAGGTTGAAAATAAAATAGTATTAAAATTCCTTTACATCTACCTTCAAGCATGGCTGTATTGAACTGCTATTCACGGAAGGGCTGTGTCTGGGGGAGAAGAGAGATTGTTTCGCCAGAAAACTTGGGCATTTTACTTGTTGTATTAAGGCTAACTAAAGATGAATATATATACATACAATATGACGTATACGGCCCCTTATCCATTCATAACAGACTAGCTTCACATAAAAAAAGAAAATAAACGTATCAGAGTAAAAAACTAGAAGCCTTAGTGGCTAGTGCTTTCGTGCATTTAATACACTTCTCTACTGTCAAGATGTAAAGATAAATATTGTAGAGTGTAGTATTATAAAGATAAATTCTGGTTGTGTTTTTAATATCAGTGCTGGTCTCTATAAATTGGATAATTATGTTATGACCAATATTCTTCAGCAATTCAGAATTATGTAATTTCTCTCTACCTGTTTTATGTTTATGACCACTTTACGTTTAAGTAAAAATTTTGGCTGTGGGTTGTTTGATTGTTTGAAAATGCTAGTTAGCCGAAAAGAATTTTCTATCATCCTTTTATTGTTCTACAACTTTTTCATTTTTTCCTATTTTACTTATTGACGTCATTCAACTGTCTGTCAATTTTTTATGTACCCCTAAGAAGTGTATTAAATTGCACGAAAGCGTTAGGCAATGAAACATTTTATTATTTCCTACTAGCTTTTGCTGTATATCGTCACGTGATCCTTGTGACAGTGAAGCAAATCAGAGTAAGTTTGATGCCAAAAGAAAGCCAAAACGTAAACTCAACTTCCAGACATCTCTATATTTTATAATATTAATTCTTACATGCTACCTGATGGGTACATAGATATGTATGGAGATGGAGATAATCTTATATGCAGATACCCTGGTCATCCTACAAAGGGGTAATATATAAAAAAAAAACATACGACTAATGGTTTGATGCCCAAATGGAATAAAATCATATGGAAGATAATCTAATGAGGCGAGTATACCTTGTGGGTGAGTCAGTCTTTGACAATATATATATATATATATATATATATATATATATATATATATATATATATATATATTTATATACATATATATATATATATATATATATATATATATATATATATATATATATATATATATACATGTATATATATATATATATATATATATATATATATATGTATACACATATATACATATACATATATATATATATATATATATATATATATATATATATATACATATATATATATATATATATATATATATATATATATATATATATATATATATATATATTTATATATATATATATATATATATATATATTTATATATATATATATATATATATATATATGTATTTATATATATATATATATATATATATATATATATATATATATATATATATATATATATATATATGATGAAGACCTTTCCCTAAAAGAAATTAATATGTTTTTGTTGTTGTTATTGTTATTGCTACCTCAAATAGCACAGGAGTAAGAGGTTTGCTTGTAGTGGTGGAAGCACACATACATATGATAATCAAAAGAAGTCACTGATTTTTTTATTGAAAAATCTATGGCAAAATGCTGTCGAAGACCATTTTTTTTTTTACCCATTATCAGCAGTAGTTGGAGCATGTGTAATATATGTCTAGAATATTTTTACCACCAACTGGAGTATTCAAAGAAGAGGAATACCTTCCCTCATGGTTTATCACACGATTATGCTTGGAGGCATATTACCAATAGAACTAAACGAACATTCAGTAAAGATTATATCTCTTAGCCTAACATATACGGTAAAGTATCGAAAATATTCCTTGCCACAATATTTATTTGTTTTCTTTCCACATAATCTTTCCGCGTACATCGATACCGCAGCCACCAACCAAAATACAAACTTTTAATAGAATAAATAAAAAAAAAGAATCATAAAAATTCTTTATCTACTTTGGGTTTCCGGCCATTATAATCAATCGTGCACGGATTGAAAGATGAGAAGATAAATTCTCTAATGGATTTATGACTGGCTTTGAGAATCATGAGAGTTCTAAGTTTTTTAAGGAGATATATTGTTTATCAATACTTCAAGGCTGTGGTCGGAGTGAGTGAATGCGTTTATTTCAGTGAGAAAATACATTGGTAGATCATTGTCATTTTCGAGAAATCTTTATAATATTCATTCACTTTTCTATTCAACAGATTATCAATTTTTCCTTTTCTATACTTGCTCATCTGATGTCCCTAGAAAAAGATACCGATTTAATTAGTGGTTTCAGAAACGGGCTCTCAATGAAATTTGTAAACATGATTTTTCAAAAAGATTATCAGGATTTTATTTTTCTTTTATTTCGTCATGATTTGTGAATCTGAATCTGAATCTGAATCGGAAACTGAGTCAGCTTGTTCTGCTATAGTATATAGTTATTGAAGATTATGGAAATTCTAGTTCAGAAATTCACTACTAAAATTTAGATGAATTTTTTTTATAAATAGTGATTCCATTTGATATTAATACACAATAGTACTTTACATATTTGATTTTCTTTATAAAATTCAACATATCGCGCATGTCATTGATTTATTTTAGTTTATATTTTTCAATCGATTAGCATTTTTCAAACACTCGCACCTCTGTCACTCCGCAATTAAAGATTAAAAACATTTTCCGTTTCAATACTTTTTGGACCATAAATCTTTTTGGATATTCATTCGGTCGATCGACTCTATATTCCCTCTTTAATGCCTACGAATTTATATTTTCACATTTATCCAGAGTTGGCTTCATTATGTAAAGCCTCTAGATTAGAGTTAATCAATCCATCTCAATGTCTCATGAAATGTTATGTTATGGGAAAAAATTAAATTTAGATAGGCAGCCTCCTAAATTGACAGTTCCGCCACTTCAAAAAGGATTTCAACTTCATCCGAAAATAAGATGACGTTGGTGGTCTCTGAATAATTACCACACACCTGTATCTAATCAACGTTACAATTCACTATTAAACTTTATCAATTCTTCTGACAATGGAGATTATTAAATATCTTTTTAAATCTCTCTCTCTCTCTCTCTCTCTCTCTCTCTCTCTCTCTGACTCAGGACGTAACCAAGGACAAAGGCTAATAAAGCAATCTAGTAACGCCAGGGTGTCATGTAATAAACGAAGCTGAAATGATACCGTTCACTAGAGTTTTCCTTGGAACGTCCTGCAAGTTGATCCCGGACAAGGGAAATGGAAATGAATATGTAAATCTCGCTTTTATGTGACACAATCCCTAACTGGGTTCTGAACACGATGATTCTGAATGGAACTTTGGAAACTGTGCAACAACATATATCTATCCTTTTTTAGTCGTGTTCTTCATTCGTTTCTCTGATATTTCTTGTTTAAAGTGGTGTTGATTTCAACTTTCCCGGTGAAATCAATAAATTTGATACTATATATACGATCATGCAACAACTCTAGACCTGGATATCATCTAGTTTTATAGATATGAAAATATGCCCAAGAAAGTATTATTTTCATAATTTCTAAGGAAGATTTAAAACTTTCCCATCACAAAGATACTAGAGTTATCATACTCTACGAACAACGTAAAATAACATAGTAATTACTAATTACAACAGTTGGATTTGTATTTAATAAACTCTGTAGCAGAAAGTATTCATCTTTGGGATAATTCTCCTTATATTCTAGATATTCTAATATTTGTTTTAAGAGAAGTGTCCACGATTTGTTTTTTTCATTTTTACATGTGACCTCTAATCTGAGGGTTTCCTTTTTTTTTTATGCAAATGTCATACAAACTTTTTCACAGATTTTACAATCCATTATACACTAAAGATTCCATGAAAAATAATTTTCTAGTGATATTTACTTGAAGATGTAAATAGAAAACTTAGTTTGCTGGGAATTATGGGTTTTAGACGCCAATACCTGTGGTTGTGATAGAAAAAAAGAGTATGTTTCGTTTATGAATAAATAAACGGTAATAATTTTGGTCAAAGTTTCATTTGTTTTCAATACATGAGAACCAACTTCAAAGAAATTGATTTACTTACATTATTCGGACAAAGACAATTTTGATTAAGGAGTGTTTAAACACTGTAACAAAAGTTAACACAAAAAACAAAAAAACAATAATTCTTTTTTATACCACAACAAGGATTATCATAAAATCTGATCAAGTTTTGCTATTAGGAACGAAAGGACGCAATCCTTTGGCAAGGGGATAAATCTGCTATATATGTCATTATGACCAGATAAGAATATTTATAGAGGATATCAGACATCTTAAATAACACCACAAAGTACCCTAGAATAAACAAGATAAAACCATAGAATCGAGAAATAAGCGGGATAGATAATAAAAGAAGTCCATTACCTGGAAGCGATGTGAAATTACCATCTGTAGTCGGTAATTATGGACCTTGGTATTGCAGTGGAGCTGTTAAGACACATAAACCAGGAAATATACAAATGGCATCTGCAATATATAGCTTGGCCAATGTACTAAACATCATTGTGAGGCATTATACACCAATAGGTTATTCATTGAAATCCTCTGTAGAATTCATGTATATACTTAAAGAAACGGAGCACCGACGTACACATCGTATTTCTAGATTTTGAGAACGTATTCACTAATGTCACCTTTCAGGAGCTCATGCAAATCATGTGAGGCAATTTCTTCTGATCTGGCAAGGACGCCGTTGTTATTCTTGGAAAATTGTTGAATCCCACACACTAGACCACCCTCCCTTTGTATACGGAGGAAAACTCTTTCCCCAAGTAGATGGAGTGTCAATGGAATCCGAACTTGGAGTTTTCTTTAAGATGTGCAGGGATGCTCTGGAAGATAAATAATTCAAGAGTAGCAAGAAGACTAAAATCCATGAAAGATATGTGAATAACATCCTCATCCCAGTTTGGAGGCAAGAGAAAGCTTCCCTGTGCCTTAAAAGCTAATTCAGTCATAAATTTCAGAATCGAAGTTAACATAGAAATACTTTTTTCATTTCTTTTATGTCCTTGTTGCCAAACCACAAACTAAATCAGTTTTCATGAAACCTACGTATGATGGCCGGTGCCTCAGTGCATGGAAAACGTTTCCAGAATCATACAAGAGGGCTATCATTTGTGCTTATATCAGGAGAGCCGTTTCCCATTACACTGGCTGGAGAGCTATGCAGGAAGAGTTGAGATGTATGAGGCAGATGTTAACAAACAACGAATATTGCAGCAGCATCATAATGGAAATGGCTAGATTTTACAAACAGGCCCAAAGCTCATATAAACACAACAAAGATAATTAAAATTATCTATTACAATATGGTCTATAAGACTCTATAGGATAGGTAGCAATCAAAAGGTAGATGCCCTCGGAAGATAAAAGGTACCAAATGAAAAAGTATTTCCGAGAATATACAGCACGAAGAAGTTAGAAACTACTCGTCTTGAAAAAGTCATGCCTCCGGAGTTTTCAAAAGAGTCTAAGATCAATGTACTGTACAGTAGTTTACAGATTTGAATTCTCAGAAGGGGAGTGCGAGCACCTCAGCATTTGCTACATTGGCTACACAATGACAACCATGAAGAGGAAACTTCAAGCTCACCTCAATAATAAAACATTACATTGGTGGATCACAGATGCAAATGTAAAGAAATTTCCATCAAACGACCTCACCATTGACAAATGATTATAGGAGGCAGGTAAATGCTGAAGCAGTTTAGATTAAAATGCAGTGTTGAACGCTCAAATTTCCTCAAGCTATAACCTCCTAAGAAGTGAGTGGATAGTCTGCAGCATGCCTCTAGAAATTATCCTGGAGTCTTAAGAACTGGACTCCTGGCACTATTTAGAATCAAGATTTTTCTCCATTGTAAGGCCTTAAGATCCCCCATCTGGTATCTCGAAAAATTATTAAAAAGCTCGATGTTTTCAGTTGTAATTCCATAAAATTTCTGATAAAAAATATGTTAAAATCATGAAATTTCCTGTTTCTTCCTGTCGAATGCATTGCATTCATAAAAGTATTTTTTTTTTTCTTTTTTACAGCCTCCCTGGTAAGAGCAATTAGTTATTGTGTAAAACAGATGACAGCGGAAGTGTAATAAATTAAGCAGCAATGTAACTTATTGGGTCTTTTACTTGAAGAATTCCCTCTATAAAAACAAAAAGACAAAAAAAAAAGAAAGAAAAAAAATACGGCCTTCAAGTATTTAATACCGCAAATGTATTATAGTTTAATGAATATATCATCATCATCATCATCATCATAATCTCCTCCTTTCCCTATTGACGCAGAGGGCCTCGGTTAGATTTTGTCAGTTGTTTCTCTCTTGCAAAGCAGGACTTGAAAGAATTGCTTACCAGAATGCATGAAATATCACATGAGGTTGGGCTCAAGATAAATAGAAGAAAGAAGGAGATGATGAGAACGGATTATGCAGTGGAAGATGAAATATCATTGGAAGAAGAAAGCATTAATGAGGTCGAATGGTTCTAATATTTAGGAACTATGATCTAATACAGGATCTTTAGAATTTCAGTTTATTGAAAGGTTGAAAAAAGCAAATCAGACAATAGCAAGATTAAGTAAAGTTTGGAAATCTAATCGCCCGAATTTTTATAAAAAAAATCAGGCTATATATCAGTTAAGTGAGGTGGTGTTACTGTATGGACATGAGTC
>NC_090742.1:124166030-124171030 GCF_036898095.1 Palaemon carinicauda | reverse complement strand
AACATTGACATAAAAGTAGTATCTGTAAGAGGAATGATTTAAATTACCTACTCCCTCGGAGAAAAATATCCTAATGTGAGCTTATTGAAACAGCTGGAATATCACAAGAATCCTTGACACCACTTACTCACTAATGTCGATATAACAGTATTTGGATTACTTTCCTGAGCAACACATCTCATTTGATGAAACCTAATGACATCTCCAGCTTCAATTAAACAGTGGGTAGTTAGAAACCAACTACCTTCATTAAATATCTCTCGTAGTCTCTAAGTATCGCTCATTTAATCCTCTAATTTCCATTGGGTTTATTACCAAAGATGGGAGGACAATTGGTTATGTATATACAGTATGTATGTAGTGTATCCGGCCGATAAAAATGGCGGCTAAATATTTAGACAGATATGCACACACACGCACAAGCATACATAGATTCAACCCTTCCCTACCCCTCCCCCTTTCCTAACAACAAAATGGCAGTTTCTGTAATTTGTGGGAGATTGTAACTTCTGAGTGTACCTTTCATGGTACTCTATCTCACCGGGGTAAGACTACTCCCTCTCCCCCTACCAGACGGACGGGAAGAGACCGAATAGCTATTGGTTTGTATGAAATTGGAAGATAATTCCATATTTTTTTCTTAAACATATATATAGAATGAGAGAAGAAAACCAGTTAAAACGTAAATAGATAATAATATTGTTTAACAATGAGAATATAAATAACAAAAGAATTATTCTTTAAGGTTTAATCTTTTACTAGGATCACTGGTATTTTCATCATGACTGTAACAAGAGAATTGAAGTTGAATTTTCTATTCAAGTCAGCAGGCTGCATTACATTTTCATAAAAGGTTTTCAGAGTAAAGGTTAAATCGATACCGTTAAAATCATAAAGGCAGCCTTTATTACCTCATTAAATAGGTTAATTCTAAAATATTAACTGCGTGAATCTTGAGAGAGAGAGAGAGAGAGAGAGAGAGAGAGAGAGAGAGAGAGAGAGAGAGAGAGAGAGAGAGGAGAGAGAGGTTGTGTTTGGTAACACACGTGGAATAAAAGTTGCATCAATGTTCTTTAGTTGTTTTCACCATTTGTCATCTGAATTTAGTCCACTTAATCTTTTCTACCTTCATAATATGTTTGAAGAACTTATGTCTCTGAAACCTGATGTGTCGTTTAATAAACATATGCTTATGAACATTTCAAGGAACATACAAATAAATAAACAGAGAGATAAAGGTAAACAGGAGGGTAGGTAATGAGCAAGTCGACCACCGAAATCAATCTTATGGGAATCGTATAATACAAGTACGCCATTATTTATGACAGTAATTTCAGTCATTTCGTTTCTAGGAGTGTCCATTTTGTTGAAATAACTTATTCTTTATCGCTATACTAATATTCAAATTATCAATGATAAGCAAATTCCTTTTTTGACTTAATTAATATCTTCTATCCTATTTGATTTCAACCTTTTTTTGTGTGTGTGTTTTCCCTCAGCAAATTTTATTCGAGGTAATTTGGTTCAGGATCCATCAATTTCCATATTGCCTGTCGAATAATCTTATATATGTTTCACTTTCAAACCCATTTTGTATACTCTTATTTGTTTTCTAGTAGTGACATTTTAAGTTGATGGAAAACTGATTACGGAAGTCGTTTATTGTATTAAACGTTCTCTTTACTTTTCTCATAAGGCAAACTAAAAGGAGTTATCAAACCAGTGAAACAGGTTCATTACTGATTTACAAATAAGATTTTTAGTACTGCTAATAGATGCCAATAGATCGAAATCGACGTTCTTTGTTTGACTGTATTCAGATCTACCTACATACCCACCCACCCCGACCACCCAAAAAATAATTGACAAGAAATGTTTGGTTTGGTTGAATTATCATGCTCTTGCTTGGTAAATTATAATTTCCATACTGACCTCCGATCTTATACACCATAAAAACAAAAGCGTTCATATGCAAGAAAAAGAACAGAAGGATTTTGCGACCTACAATTTCGATGTTCAAACTTCGTACCACCTTCATTTGAGTTGCTCTCATAACTTCGGTGACTCCATTCACCCAATGCTACCATTCACGGATTTAAATCAATAATATTCTATTCCCTAGACTCTGAGTCTCCTCGTCGTAATGCTGCATTTTTATCATATATTGAAGGAGGATTTGATGGTGTCCTCCTGAAAGTTCGACGTATACAGCACCCGTCCATATTTGCTTTCACTTAGCAGCATGAATAGATATGGAAAGTAGAACTTGTCATCTTTCTTTCACGAATTTACAAATACAGCCTGGAGCCACCGTAGATCTTTATCTCCATTTTCCTTAGATCATTTTATCATGATATATAATTTTGTTTCGGACAATATATTTCTTACTTTTCGTTTTATAATTTAGAAAACACTAAAAATAGTATTTGTCGTTTTGTTAAATGTGTTTCTGAACTGATACATTGCTTAATGGACTAAACATATTTGCCAGTTATCTTGCAAAGTATTTGGTTACTTTTATTATACAGCTAATAAAAACTATGTCTAACTCACTGACTAGTAAGTAAAATAAAGCCTATCAGTTCTTTTAATTCAAAACCTTTAAAGATATATCAACACTTTTTGAGGAATCGTGAATTTATTTACCCAACGGTAATATCTGAATTAATTCATTATCCTCATCACTGAATAACAATCAAATCTCATCAGTTTTCCAAAACCTCAATCATTAATCAAATGACATCATTACAGAATAAACCGACAGTAATTACGTCATTGTAATTTCAAGTATCAATCTCCGAGGCTCTTATCATGATTGATGGCCATTGTTAATGTCGTTACATTACAATTTCTGCATTAAAAGAGTCTTTGTATCACAGAGGGTCCTATTGTATGAAATTGGAGAACAGAATTGATTCATTCTAATCAAATTAATCCTCGGAAATCCAGTACTTAGCAGCATTGGCATATCATCAACTTAACAACATGGGAGTAACTAATGGTCTAGTTGTGAGTTATGCCTGCATGTATTTGCACAGAACTTGTCATTACATATATTTATATAATCAATAAAAACTATTTTCTGCAAATCTATTAAAACATTCAACCTGTCCAAATATATAAAATCGAAAAATTCTTCAGAGAAGATAAACTATAGATTAAATGGGAATATTTTCAACATTATTGATAAGGGAGTTCAACTTCGTATCATGGACAAAACCTATTTTAATATCGATCACAAAAGTGGTTAGTTGGGGAAACATAAGGTTATCGATTATCTTAGGAAAGGATCGCAATTGCATTTTCCTTAGATTAACCTTTTTCAATAAAGAGGTTTTCATCATTTCAATTAAGATATAATAAAACTATAAAACTGAATCACTTTCGGTACACCCCCGCAGGAGCATAGATGGTGGGTTTATCCAAACTTGCATTTATTGGTGTGTGCTAAAAAAATGTAAATTTAGGTTGCGTTGAAAATTTTTCTTTGAGAAAATGAAGAGTTAACATTTGTTTCGTATTTTTAAATATTAGAGCAAGGAAGCTGACACTGGTCTGGGGATCTCTACGGGGCACTAACTAATTATTATGAAAAAATTTGTTATCTTTGAGAAACTACTCATAATTGACATTGATAATTAATGTACTACTACGATGCCCGGATAATTCCAAATCCAGAGAACTCCTTTCATGACTGAAATATTTTAAAATGAAAAGAGAAATTAACTACGAATTACACCTGAAAACTGTTTTACTGAAGCAAAACATTCTTATTAAGTTGAATGAAATCAAGAAAGTTCTCCTTTTCTTTCATGGTTATGAAAGTTTAGAACATTAATTATATATAACATGTATTTCCATTTACCTTTTTCTTTTTGTGTGAACTACAAAATAATTATTAATATTACATAACTATGAAGAGATACAAATAGCGAGGATCATCTCGAAATATATTATTATTATTATTATTATTATTATTATTATTATTATTATTATTATTATTATTATTATTATTATTAGACAAGCTACAACCATACTGGAAAAGCAGGATGCTATAGGCCAAATGTCTCCAACTGGGAAAAATAGCCCAGTGAGAAATGAAACAAGGAAATAAATAAACTACAAGCGAAGTAATGAATGATTAAAATAAAATATTTCAAAAACAGTAACAACATTAGAATGGAGCTTTCATATATAATCTACAATAAAAACAAATAAAAAAAGAAAAAGATAAATAAGATAGAACATTGTGCCTGATTGTACCCTCAAGCAAGATAACTCTACACAAAGATGCAGCTTTGAACCTCTGTTGTACGATTAACAGTCTAGTGCCGTCAGCTAATATCAGTTCGCCGGACTGTATTTGTTAAATTTGAGGAGCTTTAGAAAGTCATCTCTAACCCAATAGTTAAAAAAATATCCGTTGGTGTTAGTATTTGAGTGGGAAAAAATCTTTCACTGCAAAATCCTGGATCTAAACTCCTGTGGAATTGTTCCCAAAAGTCGAATGTTGAATGCTCTGAAATATGACTGGTCTCCTAAATCCAAAATTATTTGAAAACTGCAACAATATCACCAAAAAGTAGAATGACACATTGTTTGCAGTGGTACCTGGGTTAATTTCTCGCGTGACGTTGGTAACCTAAACCTGAAGTGACGAAAGGGAATTGTTATATATTCACATAGGTACGAATATACTTATGCACACGTACATATATACACATTTAAACGCGTTTTCACATGCATGTGCACGCACAGTTTGTTTCTTGACGATGGATAATATTATTGGTAATAAAATTCGGATTAACGATGTAAGATTCGCTTCTATCAGGCAACTATTGACATATGGAAAAGAATCAATAGAACATGATTTCAAAATCATCTATTTCCAAAGAGAGAGAGAGAGAGAGAGAGAGAGAGAGAGAGAGAGAGAGAGAGAGAGAGAGAGAGAGAGAGAGAGAGAGAGAGAGAGAGAGAGAGAGATAATGTGTGATAAATAT
>NC_090742.1:124153530-124158530 GCF_036898095.1 Palaemon carinicauda | reverse complement strand
AGATATTTTGAAAATCTTTCCCTATTTTTTTTTTTTTTTTTTTTTTTTTTCAAAACTGTTAGATTCGATTAACCATTTTCATAAAAGGCTTAACACCACGTTGCCTAGTTGTATGATGATTGTGTTGTTTTACTAGAAGTCGCCGTAAAAAATGGATCACTGAAAATTGTGGACAATAGATTCGTAGTTATAGTGCATAATCATATTTCCCTAGTGATTTATCCTAAGGAGAAAAATTGCATTTCCCCAGGCATATATCTAAGTTGCTTACATTTGTCTAAAATGTAAATACATGAAAAACAACAATGCTATAACATGATATAAAATCATCGTGTAAACAAATGAATGGCAGAAACAATGAACAGTAACATTGCCCTATCAAACAGGACAATGCCCTACATACTGACCATTTTACTTATGATAAGCGCCCAAGCTACTCTCCACCCAAACTATAACCAAGGAGGTCCAGGCAATGGCTGGTGGTGGTGAGGTTTCAGCAACCAAAGGAACTAAAAAGTTTGTGCGAGACTCAGACCACGTCTGGCAATCACAGGCAAGGACTCTACCACCAGGCCACCACACAAGTGACCAACTCGAAGCCGTTTTTCTCATTGAAAAGAAAGTCTTTCTTTCCTTTATTTAGCCAAACAAGATAATCATATACTCTTCATACAACAACAAAGCTTGACCTGGCCAGCGCCAAGAGTCTCGTTTCATTGCTACTATACAAATCAAATTGTAAAGAAAAAAAAATACAATTCCATATATCAGTTAATTCAAAATATACGTTATCTTAATAAATCGCCTGAAATAATAAAGCTTTTTGGTCGTGTCGAATTCTCAAGCCTTTAAAAGTTAAATATCTGTGAACAATAATGAAAAGGGCTTTATAGGAAGAGATTTATGGCATCGTGGATACGGGAGATAGTTCTTTCCTAGACCTCGGTCAGACATATAAGTTTTATTAGTGGTGAATTGAATTCCTCATGGGTTTCTTTCATTCTTTTTATTCTCTCATAGATATCCTAGAGTTACGACACTGATAACAGCAGTCAACAAGTGAGGGGAATATTGAAAGTTAAAGTGATAGTGTAATATAAATATTGTGTTTCATATGTTAACGAAAAAACCTATACAGTAAAGTTATCTATTGCTTCTACATTCTTATTGATTGAAAAAGTCAATGGATTTCCATTGCTAGCAAAGGATTAACTGTATTGGTTTTTGTCCTCTCTTTTAGAGAGTTCCATCCTAGTTTATATAGATTAAGACGTGATAAATTAGTAAACAAATATTCATATTTTTGTTTTGTAAAATCTTCAAACTTTTAAGCTTTTAGTAAGATGAGTTCACCCACGCAAAGGAGTTGTATTAATATATATATATATATATATATATATATATATATATATATATATATATATATATATATATATATATATACATACATATATATATATATATATATATATATATATATATATATATATATATATATATATATATATATGCAAAAACACACACATATATATATATATATATATATATATATATATATATATATATATATATATATATATATATATATATATACATATATATATATATATATATATATATATATATATATATATATATATATATATATATACATATATATATGTTTTTTCAAAAAGGCCCATAAAAGAAACACATGAAATATGAATAAATCACACTATATTTCGGTCAATAAACATCGACCCTCTTCAGGATGTAAAGTACAAGTGAGGATTACAGTGAAGAGTGACGGTTTATATATGAAAGCAAAAGGGTGTGTTCAATTGTTCTATAGTTGTTATAATTGCTGGAAGGATTAGCCAAATTTAATTACATCCAGGTGCGTGGTCTTATTGTTGAGCCACTTGCAGGAAGTCTTGACCTCTGATGCATGTCTGGTGGTCGGTCTCCGTGGATTATCTTCTTAATGATAGGGTTGAGAAGAGTATTGTCCACTGTGTCAGCTTTCCATTGGCCCCCAGATAGGTTCATTGTGTTTGATTGATTTATGATGGCAGATTCCAGGATTTTCCTTCTGTACAGACAGGTACTCTTAAAAAGCAAAGACGACTCACTCCAGTTAATCTGGTGCCCTAAATCCCTAAGGTGAATGAAAATCCCCGAGTTTTCATACCCATATCTAACAGATCTTTTGTGTTCGGATAATCTTTGAGATAGCGAGCGGCCAGTTTGCCCAACGTACACTTTTTCACAATCCCTACATGGTACTTTGTAAACGCCGGATTCTATCTCTCTTTTATTTTGATAAACATTAATAAGGGCACTTCCTATGGTCTTTGGATATGAAAAAACTACATATCCAAAGACCATAGGAAGCGCCCTTATTAATGTTTATTAATGTTTATCAAAATAAAAGAGAGATAGAATCCGGCGTTTACAAAGTACCATGTAGGGATTGTGAAAAATTGTACGTTGGGCAAACTGGCCGCTCGCTATCTCAAAGATTATCCGAACACAAAAGATCTGTTAGATATGGGTATGAAAACTCGGGGATTTTCATTCACCTTAGGGATTTAGGGCACCAGATCAACTGGAGTGAGTCGTCTTTGCTTTTTAAGAGTACCTGTCTGTACAGAAGGAAAATCCTGGAATCTGCCATCATAAATCAATCAAACACAATGAACCTATCTGGGGGCCAAATGAGAAATCAGGGTTTTTGTGTAGCAGAATACAGAAATCAGGTAAAATAAGAGAAGCTGTCTTACCTAAATACACCAACCTAACTTAACTTAGGATAAAAAAAATATAAAATAAGATTAGCTGTCTAACCTTGACACACCCACCTAACTTAACGTAGGGGTTGAGCCCACTTATTTAGCCCCCTGTCCTTTTACCTCACTTAGGATGGTGGAAAACTTCACTACAAAGCCACTTCATTTACCTTAAATGGAATCAGAAGTTGCAGACGTGGAAGGTTAGAGATCAATCTCTTCTGAATGGTCTACGTTAACGGGAAAACGCAGTGCCACAGACTTAGGATGGTACAGGCGACGGCAGGTGATAAAAATTGATGGAATAGCTTAGGACACTTGAAGACGTTTTGGTTGCACTGAAAGTTCACGCATAAATCTATTCACTACTTCTGGAGTCAGTGATATCCATGAAAACGTTTAATATCCTCAAAATAGCAGAAGCAGCAACTACTGTACGTCTGAAAAACGGAATCCATGGCAGTCAACTGACAGCACTTTCTTTATAAGGACGGATGAATTTCAAAATCATTGTTAATCGGATGATCTTGAAACACCCATGTTTCAGCATCTTTACCATACCCAGAATTTGTAACCAAAAGCAAAGGACGCTCGAGCATTATTACCCACCATGCATGGACAAAAATCGATTTATTAGCGTACTACTGAACAGTGAAGAAAAAATATCTAAACTAACCTTTTCGTGGAATAAAGAATAGAAGTCAAAAATCAAAAGAAAATGGCAGAGCTAAACAAAATATATGAAAGCAAGAGAAATCCTAACAATGTATCAGTGGTGAAATCCAGTCTTTCATTGTGTTCGTAAGCAAGTACATAGTTTTGGAAAATATTGTGTATGGTAACGTAATACATTTGGTTTGGATTTTTACTAGTTATTCATAGTTCTTCTTATCTATAATTATTTTTGTATATACTTTTATATCTATTCATGAAACGTTGAATTTCACAATTCAAATATTTCATTCAAAGCTTGAAAAGAGAAAGGGGAAAGAAATTATTATAATCATGCAGAATAAGGAACCCACCCTGACATATTGACGTTGACAAAGAATATATCCTTTATAAGATTCACGAATCTTCATGAAATGTCATGAAATATTGACATACATGGTACGACTATACATGATTTACACAAATGATAATTTCTTCGAATATTTTATAAGTATATGTGGACATTTCATTATTTTCGGACGTGTATAGGATCTAGTAGTGTTGGTCAAAATGGAAAAAAAAAGGAGATCTGACTGATTGCAATAATCATAAATGCATAACACTTACGTCAGTTGTCATGAAAATATATAGTATGCTCATTATAAAGAGACTAGAGAGAAAGATTGATGGAAGCTGAGAGATAAACAAGCAAAATTTCAAAAACGGTAGACGTTCTAGTGACCAAAGTTTAATTTTAATACATATTGTACAGCAATGTGTAGAATATAAAAATCTACTTTTGATGGCGTATGTGGACTATGAAAAAGCCTTTGCTAGTGTTATGGAGTGTCTCTTTAATATGTAAATTTGATTAAGTCTCTTCATGAGCATAGCCAGTTAATGTTAGTGGAGTCCTATCAAATGATTTTCCAGTGAACAGTGGAATACTCTAAGGAAATGTGTTGTCGCTTATGTTGATTATCAGTGTCATGGATTTTGTAATACATAGAACAGTTGGGGATGGTGGAGAAGGATTGGACTGCATTAATAACAAGAAATTAGCTGACCTAGAATATTCTGATGACGATGTCATTAACAGAACAGCACTGGCCTTGCAAAGCTTGCTTAACGGAATACATGAAATATCACATGAGGTTTGGGTCAAGATAAATAGAAAAAAAGAAAGATATAATGAAAACGGAATATGCAATGGAAGATGAGATATCATTGGAGGAAGAAAGGAATAATGATGTGGAATCATTCAAATATTTGGGAACTATGATCTCTAATACAGGGTCTTCAGAATTTGAGTTTATTGGAAGATTGAACAAAGCAAATCAGACAATGAGTAGGTTAAGTAATATATGGAAATCAAATGGCCTATAATTTACATATATAAATCAGGCTATATATCAGTTTTGTGAGATCGGTGTTACTTTATGGACATGAGTCATGGTATTACAATGAAACAATATCCTATAGATTTTTTAGATTTCAGACTAAAACCCTCAAAAGAATATTGGGAGTCAAATGGTAAGATAGTATCAGAAATGAAAATATAAGAGAGAGTCTCGAGCGCCA
>NC_090742.1:124136030-124141030 GCF_036898095.1 Palaemon carinicauda | reverse complement strand
TGTTAACAGCTTTGTCCCATTTCTACATAGGTGGTTCTCCAATGAAAAATGTGTTAGGATGAGACGTAGGAGGAAGGCATAATTGAAAATATCCTAAAAAATAGGCCTAATTCTAACCTTTTTTTCTTTTTTTTTGAAATGTAGCACCTAAAATTACCCTTCAGAAATGTTGGAAATTAGCGTTACAAAGTAGGTTTGAACTACACATACTTGTAAGAAAAAATGATCGGGTTGAAATAGATCGCTTGAAATTAAACTGCGTTGAACCCACCATAAGAAAAAATAAGATTTGAGATATTGTTAGTGAAATATGATGATTTGAAACTTTCCCTGTGAGAAAGTAAAGTTAAAAGCATCCGCAGAGGAAAATCTTTACTGCTTTCTACCAGGCAATTACGTATTCATCCGACATGCTTGTACTGCTCTCATGATTATTTCTGCCGTATGCCATTTGCAATGTAATGTTGTCGCTCTATATGATCTTTGACCTTCCTCTCCTACTGCTTTCCTCTGCCTCCATATGCATGATCCTTTGAAAGTCACATTCTTCATCTCATTTTAATGGTGTGACCAAACCACTGCAAGATTTGGTGCTCAAGTTTCTGCATTCCTTTGATAAAAGGATTTAGGAGCGTATATAGTCTAGTGACTCGGCCCACCTCTCTCAACATCTAAATTTCTAATGTGGATATATATATATATATATATATATATATATATATATATATATATATATATATATATATATGCGTGTGTGTCTGTGCCCGCACGCGCGCGCGCGTGTGTGTGTCTGTGTGTGTTCTTTTCTATTGTCTAGAAATTTACAGAATATCATAAAATGTAGTTTCCGACTAAGCAAAATGTTACGTGTCAAGTAAACAACGAAATACGATCTTTTTTTACCTTGTAAAAAGGAAGATAACCTGATTTTGTATTTGTTCAAATCAAGTTTTCCTCTTCCATTTCCTTTTGCAACTGTATATTTTTTTTCAAATAAGAACGATGCCACCAAATTTTACTCTCTTATGTTTTAATTTCTTACTTTTTATCAATACATTGCCTGATAACTTATTGTATATGGTCCAATTTCCCTACATCATATGCCATGCCATAAAGTAAAAGTGTTCAAATATTTTTATTCTTAAGAAGTCGAAACGAACAAATTCTGCAAGTAGGAATACGTTTATGAAAAAATTCATGCACAGAAGGCCTTTTTTAGATTTTCCTTAAAAAAATTATGTACACACTTGTTCATATATTTCATGGTATTTAAGTCATAATACTACAAACTTGATTACGATGTAATACTTCGTTAGAAATTAGTTATTTTGGCTTTCATCTACGGTTTTTTTTTTAGGGTTTTTTCCTAGTGGTATTGACATTATCATTAGTTACAGCTCATTTTTTTTGCCTATATACACACCGAATAGTCTGGCGTAATTTTTTACAATTTTCCTCTGTCCACATCCACCTGACAACACTGAGAGTACCAAACAGTTTTTCTTCGTTCAAGGGGTTAGCTTCTGCAAAATGATTGTTCAGTGGCTACTTTCCTCTTCGTAAGGGAAGAAAAAGCTCTCTAGCTACGATAAGAAGCTCCTCTAAGAGAAGGGCACTCCAAAATAAAATCATTGTTCTCTAAGCTTGGGTAGTACCATAGCTTCTGTACCACAGTCTTCAGGTTATAATCGGGCATGCCATTCTATCAACTCAACTTTCCAGTTCACCTATCCGAATCAGTTTTTTTTTTAATTACCATAATACTGTATTATAAAAAATTATAAATATTGATGCTTTTAAAGATCAGAAACCGTCCAATAATATCTGAGTATCTCTGAGTGATCTAAGATATTTCGAAGCTTATAGATCATATGCTTATGGTCTAAATCCAGGAAAGATGAGAGTTAGGTAGTAATAGTAGATTACCATTCATCATTCATCACTTGCAGTACGATTTATGGCAGATATAAAGAACACTAATGAAATTGAGAGTTGTAGTTCTTTCTATGCAGTGAATTAAACAAGGAACTATAAATAAAACGAGAAAAGTAACAACGTCAAACAAACTGACAAGAAATTTGGCTTCAAAATGTGAGATTTCTTCAGGATTTATTTTAGCTTCACCATTTTAAAGGAAAACAGTTAGGACACCAATGAAATATATATATGGAAAATTTTTATCTAAATTTAGGCTAATGAGTATTTTTTGCGTTTCTGGTTTTTAGTTTTTTACATTCTGACCTTAGAATATACCTTCATAAAATCCAATTCAACATGGACACGAAAAACTATTGCTTTTTTCTATTATAATACAATGAAAAAATCATTCTTTGTAAAAATAGTATTCTATTAGCTATAACTAAAGTAAAATCTTATCTGATTAATTTTCTTAGCATTTAATGTTTTCATAATTAAAACCGGTTATTTGTTTTCATGGACATTGGTAAAGTGATGAAAATGTTTCTCAATATCGTTACAATAATTATCTATATCTAATATACATACCAAATACTATAAAAAAAAAACATGGAAATTCCATATTAAAATGGCTAGTTTTGTCTATGAACAAAAAAGAATAATGCAAAGTGGAGATGAAAAGGGACTAACGTCAAGACATTTAAAAGAATATATAGAAATTTAATCCATCTAAAACTTATAGATATAAATCATTCAACGGTTTAAGCCGATTCCATTTTGTCAAAAACAAACACTGCTGAAAAAAAAAGACGTTTTCAGGACAAATATTATAATCAAAGTGATTGCCAGGTCTTTGAGAGAATATAGTCTCATGTGAGATAGATAATTTTGATATGCGTGAACGTGTACACAAACACAAACACACACGCGTATATATATATATATATATATATATATATATATATATATATATATATATATATATATATATATATATATATGTATATATATATACAGTATATATATTGTATATATATATATATATATATATATATATATATATATATATATATATATATACTGTATATATATATATATATATATATATATATATATATATATACATATTTATATATATATATTTATATATATATATATATATATATATACATATATATATATATATATATATATATATATATATATATATATATATATATATATGAGTCAGATTTGATACAAGGATAACCATGGGCTGGAGTGCTTTTGGTAAGCTAAATGAGATTATGAAATATAAAATATCTTAAAAAGAAAATCATGTGCCAAGAACATGAACTCTTATTAAAGCCTTAGAACATAAGCTAGTTACGACTTAGAGAGCTATGGAAAGAGCTGCATGGATACGAGAGGAAACTAAAGAAAACGATATTCGAATTACTTGTAAGAAAAAGAAATAGACATGGGCAAGGCATATAATGAGAATGACAGATAATAGATGGACAAGAAGTATAACAATTGATCCCTAATGATTGCAAACGAAGCGGGGAAGGAAGAGAAGACGATGGATTGACAAGCCAAGAAACTTAGTGAGTATAGATTGACACAGAAAATCCATAAATAGACGCATGTGGATAGACATGGCTACGATCATTATTATTAAGTACATCATGATTATCTGCATAAAACAGATAAAAATTCTTTTCAAAAAAAGACATCCAGCTATTTTGAAGGTATCTCCTTTCTTTATGGTTATTCAACAAGAAAGATCAAATAGGGAAACTGTAATCTGTAAAATATGGTAAGGAATAACGTTAATGAAAATATCTTCTCTCTTATTAGAATTATTATAAAGAGATCAGTTATTACTTTATATTTTCCCGCAAAACAAGAATGCTTAAAATGAAATATCCTTATGAAAATATGCACTTGAAGACTAAATTTTAATTGTAATCTTTCTTAATCTTAATATTTTTTTATAATTATCATAATCTTAATAAATTTAATTATTCTAATCGAAGTAAAAGTACGAATTACCTCTGAATTCGTTATATCTGAGATCTACTCTTTAGAAGCTAGAGAAATTCTCCTCCATCCTTCCAAGACGAGGGCGAGGATGGTGGAATATAAACCAAACCCTTTGAAAGTCATTAGTATTTTCCTCGACAAAGAGATGAAATTTCACAGTAAATACAGTAAATGAATAACGATAATCTTTTTTTTATATAAGTTATTACATAACTTTTTAAGGAAGCAGGAGCCAGGTGATAAAGAATCCGAAGAATATGACGAAGAACAAAAATCTTACTTGCCTGAATTTTACAAGAGAAGCCTGAATGGACATAGAGTTAACGATTATCCTCGATAGAAAACTCTTTCTCCACAAATATTCAGCGAATGCTCAGAATATAAATACATTACTTTCATGGATATGAAAAATATAGTTAATTTATGCTATATAAATACCGAGGTCACTGCTGCTATTTTGAATAACACCAACTTGTCACGTTTGTATATGAATATTACTCCCTATTCCAGCAACCAAGTGCTGGAAACACCCAGAATTGTAAAACTCGGACGCATTGAAACACCCACGCAACTACAAATAGCAGCGTGATTTAAATCATCCCTCGCCTCCCTGCGCACATGAAACTCTCCAAGAACATCGAAAACAATGGGATGCTCTGTTTGTAAATCTTTTAGGAAGAGATCATAGGAATTTGGTATGAATATAGCCCATAATATAAGTTTGAAAAAATTATTTTAGTTTTCTATGCCAGCGAGGTTTGGATTATAAATTTAAGAGTTTCTCGAAGTGATTTTACGTTGCATTTATTAAATGTATCTTTTAGGGCTGGCCATTGTAGCAAATTAATAAAGCAAATTTCTCTTCTTTTGCATATACTGAACATGCTTTCAGGTTAATATTCTTTAACGTTTCATAAGAAATTAACAAAGGATGAAATAAGGCTCAAAGACCTCGAAAATTGATGCTTTCAAGGCTAAAGATTAAGATAATGGATTCCCCAATTTAAGAATATTCATATTGTTGTTGGATTGATCTTTATGCCTAATGGTGACAATGA
>NC_090742.1:124116030-124131030 GCF_036898095.1 Palaemon carinicauda | reverse complement strand
TGATGGAAGTTCCTTAAAGTAGCTTCCTAAGGGATATATGTACTACAGTGATATTCCAAGAGAATTTTACCATTAGGTATCCAGAATTCTAACTCCTGGCGCGAATATCATTGAAATTTCTCCAAAGGATATAGCATAATTTCAGCGGACGCATTCTTGACACGCCCCCATAGTAATCTGCACCCCAAACAGTGTTTTGGCTTCGAGGAGGATGTGGCAAAAGGGAGCCGTCCAAAGGCTCTCCCCGCTCTCGTAATACTATTAGGAATACAACAGCGCCATTCCCACGACAGCAGACATTCCTTTTTTTGTAGCGATCTCGCTCGGTGATATTTCCTGGTGTTCTAACTTTTCGATCGTTTTACAGGATTCTTATTATGCTTTCTCCATCTTCTTCCGCCTCTGGAAAGTTGAGTATCGGGTCTTTACTATGAGTATATTTTAGCTCCTGTTTCACAATGAAATTAGAGTATTTTATTGTGTTTAAGAGCTAGGCCAGTTACTGGAGGCGCAATGGTGCCGTCGTTCGTTAGGCATGTGTTATTTAGAAAGCAGAACGACTTCCAGTTTTTAATAGCTTTATTTAATCATTTTAGTTATTTAGCTATTTAGGCAATTATTCTTGTAAAGTTTCGATAATGTGCATAATTTTTTTTCCCCCTTTTCTCTGTCGATCGTATAGTTAGAGTTTCGGTGATTTAGGCAACCGAGATCTCGTATAGCCTAGGTAACCTTACCTCGATGTTTTACTATACGTCCAGACTTTCCCCAGTTACCCTCGTGTATTTTTTCATTCAGTGGAGACTGATACCTCCTAGAATGTTATGAAACATTACATGTCTCTTCGGAGACTTAAGGGTAATCTCTTTCCCTCTGAGTGTAGCCTCAGGCTACAACCCTAATAGCTGTACCTTGAATTTTATTCAGATATGGCTAACTTAGGGTTTGTCCTGCCTCTTCCCTTAACCGTTGGTTGTGGTATACCATCAGGTTTTGGGATTTAGTCAGAATCTTAGAGTATTTAGTCTTATGTCGGCTACCTGCCGGCAGTGCGAATGGGTTGTAGGATACCATCATTCCCCTGCCGGCCAGGTGGCCGGCAATGGAGGTTAGCCCTCCTTAGCCGCACTTAAAGTTATGGCAGGATACCATCTTCTCCTTGCGACTAAAAGACTAGGCCTATGCCACAGTTCTCTGGGCTGAAGAGCAATTTTCTTTAGACTAGGATACGTGGCACTGGAACTCTGTTTCTTCTTTGTTGAGAGGAGGGGGCAGAGCCACCATCCCCTTAACTGTGTCGGCAATCTCTGGGATGGAGAACTGAGTCTCTCCTGTTCCCTTGGATTCTGCCGATACCGAAACAGAGTTTCTTTTACAGGTGGTAGGACTGACAATTTTTGCCTGTTCCTTTCACACTCGTTACAGGACCCTGTTCCCTACCCCTCTGTCCACTTTTGATGGCTGAGCCATTGTCTTTCTTTAGGCCGGCATCTTGCAACCTTACCTTTGCTGGTAGGTTGCCGGAGCCAGCCAGACTCCCTCTCTAGTCATGTCTTTGGCTGACAGCAGAGCATACTGCCGCCAACCACATCATATGTCGGCAACCGCCGGCCCGCTGGCAACTGCCGGCCTAGCCGGCAAATGCTGGCCCAGCCGGCAGCCAAGATGGCTGCCGGCGACCATGATGGCCGTGAGAGGGAAGTCCCTTCTGTTCCCAAGGTTCTTCAGTCCTCCCTTGGACTGCTGCTACAGGTCCTGTTGCCGGGGTACTGCCGTCCAGGCCGGCACAGATAGTGCTGACTCAGTTGGCAGCACGCCGACTGTACTGGTACTGCTGGAGGCTTGCCGGCTGGCAGTGTATCAGCGGTACCTTGTCGGCAATACTACTGTAGCTGCATGGAAGCCTGAATGGTACATTCTCCGCTTCTATTAAAACCT
The DNA here is from genome assembly GCF_036898095.1 of Palaemon carinicauda. NCBI lineage: Eukaryota > Metazoa > Arthropoda > Malacostraca > Decapoda > Palaemonidae > Palaemon > Palaemon carinicauda. Next base: position 124,129,092 of record NC_090742.1, on the reverse strand, counting down.
TTCTGGAAAAAGGCAGTCAAATTAGACTTTTACATCCTTAATTACTGTATACATTCACAGTAAGGAGTAGCCTTTTTTCCATGCTATCTCTCTCTCTCTCTCTCTAGTTAGTATGCCGGGAATTCCGGTAAGACCTAGCTATGCCGGCTACATGCCGGCTAAACTACTGTATATATTATACAGGCAGCCAGTATATATGCAGTATAGAATATACTGCAGATAGAAAACTACTATACAGTTTATACTAGTAGTTATTTCCAATATATTTTGGATATCCAACACAGGCATTTGTTGAGCCTAATCTTATATTGAATGAATATGATTTCTTCAATATCCTGATTATAAAATCAGTATTAGGATTACCATACAATATTAAACACTTCAAGGCAGGAATAATACACTCATAACCCTTAAAGGGTGAAGTTTTTTTCTTTAGTCTCCCCGATCAGTAAACTCTATATTTTAATATATTAGGAAGACTACAGCAAATAGGCTGAGTGTGATATACAAATATATGTGTTTATTTTCCTAGTCCAGCTGGCTTCATGCTAGATGGATCATACTGTCATATACTACTATGAAGGCAGCATAATGACTAGACTACAATACATGATGTACAGTAACCAGTAAATTGCAATATAGACTTACTGCAATTAGAAAACTACAGTACCATGATACAGTAGTATTTCTGACATACCTTGGGTACCCTTGTACGAGAATTCTGCTGGTACCGTTCATATATTGAATGAATAGTTTTCTTCAATATTCTGATCGAAAATCAGTCATCCTGACCCCACAGTATTAACATTTTTTGGGGACAGTGATTTGATACTTCTCTACCGCTAGGGGTAAGAGTCCTTCTACTTGGAGTTACTCTATAGAGAAATCTCCATGTAGTTAATACTAAGTGGAGGCAACAGCATTTGCTCACAGGGGTACACAAGTATGTATCTCCTACTATCTCTTTACAGCTTACTATCCTAAGCTACTCTATTGTAAAGGACATTTGCATGTTGATTGTCAAGGAGATAATCCATTGTATACTCATTTGGTTTTCCTTTCTTTACAGGAGGAACACCAGATACCTTGTGCTGCAGTCCTCTGCAAGGCCAAGAGTAAGTATTCTTACGGTCATAATACTTGCAGGTTTCATGCCCCCTGCAATATTATTTCCGGATCCCTACATTATTTGAACCCACAGGTTTGCAATATATGTTGGACATTAATGTCCGAAGGATTTGAAAATCCCAAGTCTACAGGGACTAGGGATACAGCTCAATATAAATTGCGCAACTGGGTGAGAGGCTTTCAAAAGATCTCTCCGGGACCTTTCCTACCTAATGATGGGATGCATAAGCTACTATTTCCGGAAGCAAGTGAGGAAACAGTAGTGCCTTTGGGATTAAGGGCAAGAAATGCCCCAAGGTAGAAGAGGAAAACGTTGCTTCGGAATTTCCTCCGCCTGCCGGCTTTAGAGCCATCGATGTTGACATCTTCGTCTTCTACCCCTAATTTTGATAATGTGGTACAATTATGTATCCAATTAAAGAATAAAATAGAGAGCTTTCGTAGACATGACAAAAAGAAGGAAGTAAAACGCAAGATAGATCCTCGTAAAGTTTCTCTTGTCGCTTCCCAGGGGTCAGTCAAACGACCCATGAATCAAGACCTACCAACATGCTCTATAACCAATCCCTGGAGGTTCGCGGAGCAGATGCCGATTTCAAATGGCAATCTCTGCATCTCTGAGAAAATAGATTCTGTTCCTTTGGACAAAATTTAATTTTGGCCAAGCTTTGATGCTTTCCCTAATTGTTGGGTTCGACTGAAGGACGAACCAAAGTCAAGAAAAGGAATGGGACCAAAGGAGGTCTTCATCCTCGACCATGATAAGGCACAGACTATCCTTTCAGGTAGTCTAAGAAAGGCGGGTTATTCAGAGTCGAAGGTATTCTCACTGAATAACGGACACCCTTCCTTTCTTGCTCCTACTTCACTCTCATTCCCCTTTATGGGGAAGGCATTTACTTCTGTTGCCAAAGCGGTAGAGGCGGGTAAGCCATGTCCCACACTCGATGAGTGCAAGCCTTTGTCACCAGCTTTTCCCGGACAGGAAAAGGATTGGAAGGAAGTCCATTTGACATTTTCAGTAGGAAAATTAGACAAGGACGTCGCAAGTCGACTATTGAAGGTATGTCTCCCTAAATTGTCTGAGTTGCTCTTGTGTAATGAACAGGAGTCAAAGGAGAGACTTACGACACCCCTTTCTCTACAAAACAACATAGAGTTGTGTTCAACCTACGAGAGTACCCCAGACATGCTTATGGTCATAGCCAAAATGCATATGGCTATCTTGGTTAAGGACCTTTACGCCTTTATGAAGGCTAGGAGAGCATGTAGAAAGTTTGTGTTTGCTGATGCAACAGTAAAACACGAAACAAGGAAGCTAATATCTTCCAACATCTGGGCTAAAGACCTCTTCCCACATGAGGTCACTAAGGAAGTAATCAAGAAATCCACCATGGAGAACATAGGTCTTCTCCAAAAATGGGGCATTCCTTCAAAGAGAAAATCTTCTGTGGTTGTGGGTCACCAAACTAAAAAGAAGATTGGAAATGCTGGAAATATCCGAGCTGCTCAACAACATCCCACTATTCCAGTGACCACGATGCTACAGGCAGATGGTCAAAAGTCTAAGCCTACTGACTAGTCGAAGCATAAAGACGGTTCGGCTAGGAGAAACTTTCCCTCAGAATCGAAGGACCTTCGATCCTTCGGTCCAAAGCCTATTCAAGATGAGTCAATGATGGGAGACAGAAATGCCCCTACCATCATTTCCTTACCTTCTCCTACAGTTCAAAACCCACCTGGAGGAGTATACCTGAGAGCTATAGAGCATACAGGTAGTAAGAAACCTTTAGCTCATCGAGTTCCAGGGAAGGCTGCTTCGTGTTCACGAGAAGGACTCAAGATATCAATGAGCCATTCTGAACTTGTCGCCACTCAACAAGTACATAAAAAACAGCAAGTTCTGAATGTTAATCCTTCTGAACATATGGACCTTGTTCCAATTAAGGGTGTTCGTAGTCTTGTCAGACCTGAAAGGTGTCCTTCGGAACCTTCCAGTCAACCACCCCCCTTCCTCCTATCTAGAATTCATGTTACAGAGAGTAACATTCATCCTAAGGAAGATACGTGTCGGACTCACAGTTCTAAGTATCTTGAAAGGATTGACGAACTTAGTTACGTCAAATTCAAGCCTAGAAATAGTTCAGGTATTAATATACCTGATCAAGAGGCAGGAGTGGGCAGCACCCGAAGTGTCCGGCCAATGTGCATTCAAAGAGATGACCCGGTTTCTGGGACATCACGGATGAAAGATAGGCTTCTAGAAGTCTCAACTTTCTCCAGCTCAGGGTATCCTATGTTTAAAAAACCATCGAAGCCCTCAGTCACATCAACTCTCCTCTCCTTTAGAAATATAAAAGGAGCTCGTAAGGTCTGTCAAGAGACTCATGTATTCAGTCAGAATACCAAAACGCCAACAGGAAAAAGCGCTAAACTTTCCCCAGTTCGCTATAGTGACAGACCTGGTGCTAAGGGCACACCGGAAAAATGCGTTAGGAGCTTGGAGAAAACACGCATCAAACGCTTGAAGAGATAAAAAAAGACTGAGATCAGTCCCTCTTTAATCGCTTCTCTAACAGAAATTAGAGCACGAAAGTCCCAAAACTCTGCTGGTCCTTTCATGGGTGGGGAAGCCCCCTCCACACAGATCAGGCTCCCTAAGACTGATCTGGGACACTGAAGCGATAATAAGACATCACATTCGAACGGGTCATTCAGTCTTGGTGAAGTTACCTATCCATCTCTTAAAGGGACGGCACATACCAGCAGTTCACTTACAACTGATCCACGATGTGACGGTGGATACTCTATTTCGATACAAACCGATAGAGTTGGAATGGTTCATGGGCGCAGTCATATTCCCTCCCAGATGGGAACAAGTCCCGGAACTGCAATTCGACCTCTTCATCACGAGCGTCTTCAAGAAACTACCTCGCTATATAGCCCCATACGAGGATCTTCTAGTAGGGCTGATAGACTGAGGCTGGTCCTAGCTCTGACCCTAGGTATATTTCCGAAGATTCAGAAATTAACTGCCTTCGTTTTATCACAGAGAACCCAAACCCTTCATTTCATGATTTTCTCGCTCTAGTGGTTAGAAAAAGGTTTGAGATCTCAAAAGGCAATATAGAATTCGTAAAAGAATACAAGGCCAAGTCAACTATAAGACGAAATGAGTCTTCCTGGAAAAAGTGGGTTGCGTTTGTCAAAGCAAAAGGACCGAAAGAAATTTCAATGAACTTCTGTCTGTCCTTCTTTGTCCACCTTCATAGCCAAGGTCTGGCGGCCAATACGATAAATACGTGCAAGTCAGCCTTGACTAGGCCTCTCCTAAATGCCTTTCAAGTGGATCTGGCGAATGAAATCTCTAATAAGATTCCGAAGGCATGTGCTAGGCTTAAGCCCGCGGTACCACCAAAGCCCATCTCTTGGTTTTGGACAAGGTCTTACTTTATGCCTCATCTGTTAACAATAAAGGATCTAACCCAAAAAGTTATTTTTCTGTTCGCTATTGCCTCCGGGGCTAGAGATAGTGAAATAGTGGCCCTATCCAGAAATGAGGGTTACATTCAGTTCACGGAAGTGGGAGAACTGAATCTATTTCCTGATCCATCCTTTCTCGCTAAAAACAAGCTACCAACTAAGAGGTGGGGTCCCTGGAGAATCTGCCCTCTGAAGGAAGATGTCTCTCTATGTCCTGTAGAGTGTCTAAAGGTCTATCTTCGTAGAACTTCAGACTTCAGGGGAGGACAGCTCTTTAAAGGAGAAACTTCTGGATCAGATTTACCCCTAAAACAACTAAGGGCGAAGCTCACCTACTTTATTCGTAGAGCGGATCCGGATAGTACTCCCGCAGGTCATGATCCGAGAAAAATTGCTTCATCACTGAACTTCTTTCAGTATATGGACTTTGAGCACCTTCGTTCATACACTGGATGGAAATCATCCAGAGTGTTTTACAAACACTAAGCAAAACAAGTGCATGAACTGAAACACTTCGTAGTGGTGGCAGGTAGTGTATTAAAACCTGCCCCCTAATTACTGTAGTAAACAGTTTTTGGTTTGGGACCTCACATGTCCTCGCACATGTAACGGATGAGAATTATCCAGAGTGTTCTACATACACTATGCTAGACAAATCCATGATTTGAAGCAATATGTGGTGACGCCAGGTAGAATATTCAACCTGCCGTCTAATTTTACGATGAACAGCTAATTGACAGGGACTGTCAATTAAAGGGTGAAGAGGTCACCCTTCTTAGGTGTGACTTCTTATAATTAAGTGTTACCATGATAGCACTAGCTCTGTTCAAAATCCCACGTGTGGAATTATACAGATAGCACTAGTGCCGGTGTACGAAGTACACAGTGCAGATAGAAGTAACCAGTAGAGGAATTATGAAGAGAAATTGTTTATAATTTTCTTCAGTCTGAGAATGGCACTCATCATTTTTACCTTCAAGAAGGAAATATAGTCTCTGTACTTGTTACAGGTATAATCCCATTGACATACTACATTCGTTTTACTGAACATCTTTTAGTCATTTATTAGTAATAAATGTGTATTAGAATGTAGTGCGTCCATCTTCGCCAGACTTCGACTTAGCAAAGTAAGTATCCCTCATATATTTGAATGCATCAAATAGTAGATATAAGAGACACTGATGTTATTTTAGCAAATATACAACTATGAGACTATTTGTATATTCAGAGTGTACTTATTTTTGGTCATACTATGTATGTTAACCTCAAGATCCCTTTTCTACTGTCTAGAATGACTCTTCCCTGTAGGAGGCAGGAAGCACTAACATTGGTTATGATTAGTGATGGTGACGAATAACGGTAACGTCCCTTGTCTCATGTGGTCGCCATGACCATAGAAAAGACTACTATAGGGTTAAGGCACCGATTAAAAATCCACAGATACACTAATGCTCTGGTATGCTTCCATCACGACGACATAGCTTGAGCCCAAAAACCAGATTTTGATCAAAGCGAAAAATCTATTTTTGGGTGAGATGGCCATGTCCTGATGGACCCACCCATCTCTTCTAAAAGAAAAGATCTTCACAGTATCCCTCCCGTGGTACTGTATCTGTAACACCACGCTCAATGCTACATGGAATGTCCGTCGTCGTGGGAATGGCGCTGTTGTATTCCCAATAGTATTACGAGAGCGGGGAGAGCCTTTGGACGGCTCCCTTTTGCCACATCCTCCTCAAAGCCAAAGCGTTGTTTGGGGTGCAGATTGCTATGGAGGCGTGTCAAGAATGCGTCCGCTGATATTATGCGATATCCTTTGGAGAAATTTCAAGGATATTCGCACCAGGAGTTAGAATTCTGGATACCTAAAGGTAAAATTCTCTTGGAATATCACTGTAGTACATATATCCCTTAGGAAGCTACTTTAAGGAATTTCCATTAGGACGACATGGCCATCTCACCCAAAAATAGATTTCTCGCTTCGCTCAAAATCCGTTTTTTGCGCTCTCTTTATTTACCTGATTCTCTAAAACCTTCTAAATGCCCCGATTCATATAGTGATTCTTTTGGCATATAGTGATAAATTGTTGTAAATGTGAGCGTTATACAAACTTATCACCCTAGAAGATATTACAGACGATAAAGCAGTAAAGTAATATAAGACAAGAGAACAGGTAGGAAAAACATGATAGAGTGATTTCCTTGATCTAACATTTAATAGAATGACACCTGGATTAATTCCAGTACCTCCTTATCAAAAATGGGTTTCACAATCATGAGGTCCAATTTACATTTCCAGTTAAACTCACTCGACGTGAGAGGAAGAAAACTTTCTCCAAATATTGTCATTTTAGTCTTGTTTGTTTCATGTCACTGCTATAACAAGATCTTGTTGTTCGGCTTTGGTCGTGTTCTGGCATAAGTCGAGAGAGAGAGAGAGAGAGAGAGAGAGAGAGAGAGAGAGAGAGAGAGAGAGAGAGAGAGAGAGAGAGAGAGAGAGAGAATAGTATGATTTTAGAATATTTTATTTGATTCCACCTAAAGACAAACACAAATATACTTTCAAAGAAACTGTAAAAAAAAAGGAAGCCCATCTTATAGCTATTTATTTAATGCTTATTATCATCCCTGTATTCCTATGTATTGACATTATCACAGGTAAAGATCTTAATCACAAATGGTTCTTACAAATATATTATAAACACACCTGCAAGATATGGAAACAGCTACAAATCTAAAACTTCCACTCTTCCACCATCTTCACAAACATCAGTAATTAAATCTTCTTGGATTCCATTTACCTCCATAACCTTACCCTGTTCTAGTTTACCCTCTGCCCTCTCTGGTTGCAACCCCTTTTAACCATTTTGATAAATCCTATAGCTTCTCGTTACTATCCTCAATCACCACTGCATCACTAGATAATATGAGCCACCTTACACTATCCTATATTTTCTATTTCAACTTTAAATTTAATTGAAGGGTGGAGATTGTTTAAAGGCTCTAAAAAGTTATCTTTAAACAATCTCCACCCTTCAATTAAATTTAAAGTTTAAATAGAAAATAATAATGAATTACCCTTCTTGGACACACTGGTAATCCATCTGGAAGTTGGCTGTCCTAAATTCAAGGTTTACAGGAAAGAAATTCATTCAGATTCTTATATACATGCATTTTCAAACCATACAAGAACTACAAAATTGGGGGTTATTCATAACTTATTTTTAAGGGCATATATAGTTTGTGACCATGAATTTCTTGAATTTGAAATAAATTATCTTAAAACGGTTTTCAAAAATCATGGCTATGATTCTGGGTTTATCGAAAAGGCACACCTAAAATAAGACATATTATGTTGCAAAAGAAAGAGAACCATTTCTAAAAGATGATGAATGTCTTTTTATCATTCCTCAAACAGGCCAAGACAACAAATTACTTAACACCTGCCTAAAAAGTTGTAAAGTAGTTGGGGTATATAAAAATAATTTAACTATTAAAAAGGTGATGACAAAATCAGGGAAAGGAAAGGCTGCCAAACAAGCATGTAAATATAAACTACCATGTGGTTCATGTGATAAAGTATAGATAGGAGAACCAGTAGATTTTGAAAGAAGAAAAAGAGAACATAGAGATTCCATTAGAAGAGGTGATGAAAATAGCGCTGTTTTTAAACATATGACACGGGAAAATCATCCAATAGATTTTAAGAATATGGACAAATTGATATCAATGCCTGATATACATAGACGGAAACTAATTGAAGCTGTTTTAATTCAGAATTCTAATAATTTCAATATATGTCAAAGTAATTTTAAATTAGATCATTATTCAAATAATATTGTAAAAAACAATGTAACTATTGTTAAGGAATTGTTAAAAGATGTAAACAAACCACCGTGAAATTCTGTTAATGTTCGCTAAGACTGTAACGGGCTTTTTATCTCTTACGAACCTTTCTGTACCTTTTTTTCAGAAATTTGTAACCATTTGTATTCTGAAGAGGAAGGGAGATGGTCCCTTTGAAAGCTAAATATACTTGTATTTTACATACATTGTGGGTTATTTTATTTATCATAAATACACGGAAAATTGTCCATTTTAATGGTATATATATATATATATATATATATATATATATATATATATATATATATATATATATATATATATATATATATATATATACAGTATATATATATATATATATATATATATATATATATATATATATATATATATATATATATATATATATATATATATATATATATATATGTATAGTATATATATGTATGTATATATATATATGGAAGTTTTTTAGATGCTGAATGGCGGCGTCGAAGGGTCCCTGCACACTCTTACCTTGATAACATTAAGTTTCATATACAGGGATGTTGGTCGAATGTACAGGTACCCTTAGAGAACCGTACACGTTGAAAAAAAGCGTCAAAATTTTGCATCCAAATTTTGATGCAAAATTTGAGTGCGTGTAGTACGTTTTGATGTTAAAAAAAGAATTGAAGCAAAATTTTGATTGATCAAATCTGTTTGATATTTTTTGACGAGTTGTCAACTTTTTGATGCGTGTGTGGGCTCCTGTAGAAAATTTTATGAAACTTTTTGGTATTTTGATCATTTCTGACGTTTATCAGGAGGTTTTTCAGAGTCCAATGCCAACACTAGTGCTCTGGCCACTGATACAACCATATCGAAGATTTTGACGGTACAGAATTTTGATGGAAAAAACGTCTAAAGGTGTGTGGGCAATTATGCATCAAAATTTTGTATCAAAGTTACACGTCAAAATTTGGATGCAAATTTTTCACGCTTTTTTTTAACGTGTATTTTAGGCTTAGACACACGCCACTTAATAACCGAAAATTATCATGGAATTTTGTTGGAATATGCACGAAGGAAGTTCATTTCTGGACAGATCATTACCACTGGTACAGTAACTGCAGAACTTCAAAAGAACGGACTTGTTATGGGTTCCCCTCTTTTACATGGAAATTTTCTTCACCTGCATGCAGATGCCTGATGTTTATGTCCGTTTCATTAACGGCCCCTTTGTGAATGTCTATAACACACAATGAATTTGAGACCTTAATACTACTTTTGAAGAGTATGGTCGTCTTCAATGTACAAAAAGTCAACTAACATTGGTTTATGCTCAAATGGCAATAGTGATGGCCCTATGGTTATAAGGTCGTTATTATAAAAGCGTGACCCGCAAAGAGCTAGATAGAGTAGCCCAAAGTCTTTTCAGCAATGGATATTCTAAAAATCAAAATAAGCTTAGATATAGAAAATCGTAAACAAATGGTACAACCAAGTCTAGGAACAAAAAAGAAATGAATGAACATCATCACCAACAATGATAAACCTGTTTTACAAGACACAAAGACATAATGATTATCAGGAGGTAGAATGGAGAGAAGCTAAACTTCGTTATATATTATCTGACAGTAAAGACAAAAATCCTGATAATGAGAAGTAAACCTGACCCTCTTACGTGAGATACACTTAAGAGAAACAAGGTTTTCCATTGCTAAATGTGCTCTGAGCAAGGATGCCAAGGCATCTTTCTAAACGACTGTCCTGCCACATCCAGTCGGTGGCCATAATGACACATAATAGAGACCAGAATGTTTTATTTTCTATAACAAAATTCATTGGGAATGAGGCAATGGAAAGAGGGTTTGAATCCGGGAGGCTCTTCAAATAATGGAGGGAAATTTCTTATTCCACAAAACACAAGAGACGTTCCTTTTTCCAACAAGTTAACGGTAAAACATTATGTGATTGATTTTCGTTTTTTTTTGGATTCCTGACATTAAAGGTCATTGACGTCGATGGTAAAACATTGCTCTTTGACCATTGGAACATATGGAAAGTGAACGAGAAAATTCCTTGATGAATCTCCCCATACCAGAGATTGGGAATTGGAGATTGCCCCCTGTGACGACGTTGGCCAATCAGCAGCCAAATCTTGTACGATGATATGAACTGGGTGTACAAGCTGCTGTTATCTCCTTGGGCAGTCTATTAGAAAATTCCAGTTTCGGCACTGAAATAGTTTTGGCTATATATAAACAGCTCAGACACCACCATTTCTTTAGTCTGACTCATTCCTACATTCTAGAATGAATGTAAATTAGCTTCTTGAAACGTCGTGGAAAGTAATAAGAAATTTGCATCCAACTCTACGTCGATCACTGACTAGACCGTGTTTAGATATATACTTTTGAACGGTTCTTTTACCAGAGCTGAATTTGTGCTTTTTTTGTGGATTTTTCATCTATTTGTTGATATCCTAGACTATATAGAAGATTTATTGCCTATTTTTACGGGTTTCTGTGAAATAAATAAATCACATCTAGATGTATATTTTCTTGTAAAATATAATTTATCTATTTAACATTACTGGCGGAACGCAGTTCTGAAAATAAAACTATACAGTAATACACATGCCTGAAAAAGAATATATCTATAATAATAATAATAATAATAATAATAATAATAATAATAATAATAATAATAATAATAATAATAATAATGAAAATATGATTGATAACTATAATAAAAAATCATACTGATATTATTAATAACAATTGTTGCAAGAAGTATTTAGAATAATTAAGAATTGTAAAGTAAAAGTACCAACAAACTAAAAGACTACGAATTCTTAAGAATTTCCAAATAAAATCATAACCTCCTTAAATTTGTCACTTTGGTATTTTTGATAGAACGAATAATTTATTTTTTAACCAATGGTGTAATGAAACAATTTTATTACCCGTACGTGGTTGGAGGCATTGATTACGCTCTTAATAAACAACAATCCAGCTAAAAAGTTTTTTTAGCTTTTTAATGTCACTTCTCTTGGCTTAAGCGTTCAAGGCACAAAAAGAGAAATGAGGGAGATTTTGGCAAACATCTGGGTAATTTCAAATCTCCTGCGATGATGTAATTAATAATAATGTTAATGATAGTCCTTGATTATTTCGTCCATTTCCACATCCTCCTGTAGTCGAAAATAAAGTTGTTAAACCGGACAACGTCATTGTAATTTCCAAAGAGAATGTGCCTTAAATGCTGCAGAGCAGATGAAAAGGGAAGTTTAATTGTACGTCATTTTCAAGGAAAATTAACGGTAGTTAAGTTACAGTCATACCGATGGAAACGATCATGCAGAGTTTATTATTTTTTAATTCCCTTAGTATTGAAAGGCAATTCAGGGGAATCTATTTTCTTGAAAAACTTTAATATAAATGTTACCACTGTGCTAGGCTCCTGGCTAGTACAGTGGCAACGTGTTCGCCTAGCATTCGCATGTCAGCAGATTAATCCGCACCCGGGACCATGAGTTTAAGCTGCTTACTGGGGAGTCCAATGCTGAGGTTGGGCACCATAGTGGGGTGTTAGGCTTGCCTGGCTGACGTTCTGGTGAGTATCTATTCTGATAAAACTGGAACTGAAAACAGACACTTCTACCTTTACCTGATATGATTATGATTTTCTTGAAGTTATTGTTTGGCTATCTATCTAATCCTCATTCATGCAATATCATACAACCGAGTAAAGTCTTCTCCCCAGTTCCTGTAAGATACAAGATGATCAATTCTATTCCGCTCTACCTCAAATAAAATCTAAAACTTCAAAAAATCATTGCAGATTTTATTTTGGCGTTCCATATTCACGTACTTCACAAGATTTACATCAGGCTCAACATATACAAAGAGTAAATCCTTACTTAGCTACAGCTTATGTTCTCTCTATTTCATCTATTGAGGAGAACAGATGTAAGAACCTACGAATGAACACACGTACGGACTGATGGGCTGACTGATGGACTGACGGATGGATGGATAGATGAACGAATGAATAGACGGACGGTTGTGCTGATGGACTGACAGACTACGTGATGGATGGGCGAACTGGTGAATAGAAGAATTAACTGGGGCTGGTGGATAGATTGACGGGCCGCCGACATATGGAGTTATGGGCTGACAAACTGATGGACAGACAGATTTATCGAATGACAGAGTGACGGACGGATGTACAGAGGGATGACTGGAAGCAATGCCAAACGGGTGTTTTCACCAGGGAATTTTATTCTATTGATCATAATAATACTATGATAATAGTTCCAGTAGTATTCTTACTATTACAATGAATATAAATGAAAAAGATAAAAAAGAAAATAAGTAATTCTTTGAATATCTTTTCACTATGGTGACCATATAATTTATTCAAGAGTATGAGCATTTTACTGAGAGATAAAAGAAAATATTTTCATAAATCACCCACAATAGTTACAGTAAGTATCATCTTGTTCGCTGACAGTGAAATCTATTTTAACCGGCCGGGATCAAACCGCAAAACTTGCTAATTTAAACCTAATTCTCTTCACCTAAATCAAGAGATTTTACCTTTGGAAGATCGTGGGAG
>NC_090742.1:124103530-124111030 GCF_036898095.1 Palaemon carinicauda | reverse complement strand
GATTGCAGGTTACCAAGATTCATGTCAAAGGGCAGAGATTTAAGCCTTTGAAATAGTGACTCTAGAGGTAGAAAACACTTAGAGTAATTAGGTCTGAAGTTCGGAAGACAGAAATCCAAACCCAACGACAACAGAAACTCTTCTCTTTTAGATAAAACATAATTAGAATAGTTAAAAACAGTTATTCGGTCTTTGTTAAGATTTGGAATAAAAATACCCAAGCTTCTAAGTTTCCTATTATGACAATCTTGTACGGTGGAAACGTACTCAGAAATACTCTTATTAAAAAGTTGTTTAAAAATTATAGAGTCAATTAAGGTAAAAGAGTTACATACAGTTTTAAGAATATTGCTAACGGCATCATTATGATTGTGAAAAAATTTTTGTTTATTTGTTATTTCTATTTCTAAAAGACATTTTGTGGCATCATGATAAAATTGCGTTTGATATAAAGACGATCTATAGTTTAAATTTTACAAACTGTATAGATCGTCTTTATATTAAACGCAATTTTATCATGATGCCACAAAATGTCTTTTAGAAATAGAAATAACAAATAAACAAAAATTTGTTCACAATCATAATGATGCCGTTAGCAATATTCTTAAAACTGTATGTAACTCTTTTACCTTAATTGACTCTATAATTTTTAAACAACTTTTTAATAAGAGTATTTCTGAGTACGTTTCCACCGTACAAGATTGTCATAATAGGAAACTTAGAAGCTTGGGTATTTTTATTCCAAATCTTAACAAAGACCGAATAACTGTTTTTAACTATTCTAATTATGTTTTATCTAAAAGAGAAGAGTTTCTGTTGTCGTTGGGTTTGGATTTCTGTCTTCCGAACTTCAGACCTAATTACTCTAAGTTTTTTCTACCTCTAGAGTCACTATTTCAAAGGCTTAAATCTCTGCCCTTTGACATGAATCTTGGTAACCTGCAATCCAAACTATATGAAATATCACATGCTGCATTTGGGAAACTAAAAACCAGGTGGACACCCTTTTTTAAGAAAACAGATTTTGATATATTGAGGAATGTTGCCAATAGAGATAATCTTATCATTACTAGACCGGATAAAGGCAAAGGAACTGTCATTTTAGATAAGGAGGAATATGTGGGAAAAATGGAAAGTATTTTAAATGATGAATCTAAATTTCTGAAAATTGGTGAGCCTAATTTTAATAATATTTTTAAAACCGAGGATAGAATTAATAGATTTTTAAAGACTCTTAAAAATGAAAAATCCATAACTGAAACTACCTACCAAAATTTGTTCTGTTCGGGGTCTTCCTATGGCATTTTATATGGTTTACCCAAAATCCATAAGCCCAATGTTCCACTGAGACCTATCTTATCGTCTTTTAATACCCCTAATAACAAACTAGCTAAGTTCCTCGTTCCCTTACTGGAACCTTTAACAAAAAACACCTTTTCTCTAAATAACTCCTATGCATTTAAAGAGGCCATAATTTCTCAAGACTCAGATCTTTTCATGACGAGTCTTGATGTTGAGTCTTTATTCACTAATGTACCTGTGGAAGAAACTATCAATATTATTTTAAACAAATTATTTTCTGAACCTGATATCACTTTTAATGATTTTAATCGCACGTCTTTTAAAAAACTTTTGGAGCTAGCGGTGCTGGACACCTCTTTCGTTTTTAATGGTAATTTGTACAAACAACTTGATGGGATGGCTATGGGTTCCCCCTTGGGACCCACCTTTGCTAATATTTTCATGTGCTCCCTGGAGGAGACCATGCTGGAAAATTGCTCTTTAAGTTATCATCCCTTGTTTTATGTTAGGTATGTGGATGATACCTTTGCACTATTCAGAGATGAGTTGGGCGCTGAATCATTCCTTGACTTTGCCAACTCACAACATGAAAACATATCATTCACCGTAGAAAAGGAGGAAGATAACAAACTCCCCTTTTTAGATGTGTTGGTGTCTAGAAATAGAGAAGGTTTTAGTACCACGATTTTTAGAAAAAAGACGTTCACTGGGTTAGGTTCAAACTTTTATAGCTCTTGTTTTTATAATTTTAAAACTAATTCTATTTTTACTCTTCTCCACAGAGCATTCCTTTTGACCTCTAGTTGGGAATCTTTCCATATTGAAATTATTTATCTATGTGAATATTTTAAGAAAAACTGTTTCCCCACCAAAATATTTTTTAAACTTGTTAATAGATTATTGAATGACAAGTTGGCTCAGACTCCAAAAACACTTAAAGTTCCTAAACTAAAATTTTATGCGAGTTTTCCTTTTCTTCATGAGGATTTCCTAAAGAAAAAGTTTACAGAAATTATCGAACAACACTTCCCAGCTGTGGAAGTTAAACTCATCCCTAAGAACCCTCCCACTATTGGCTCGCTTTTCCACATCAAAGATCGATTGAGTCCTTATATGTCCTCTGGTGTGGTATATAAATATAATTGCCAAAAGTGTAACTCCGGGACCTACGTAGGATCTACCAAGAGGTTGTTAAAGGTCAGAATTGATTCCCATAGAGGTGTTAGCTATCGAACTGGTTGCAGAATATCCAACCCTGAACATTCTAATATTCGGATTCATGCTGGAATGTGCAAACAAAATATTGAAAACAAAGATTTTACCATCATTGGTCAAGTGTCAAATAACCATGACTTACCTCTTCTTGAATCCATATTGATCAAACGACTAGTTCCGCCGTTAAATACCCAAGCTTCTTCTATTCAGTTGTATTTGTCATAATTTTCTTTGGTTTATTTTCTAACTCTTGTTGTCATACAGTTTCTCACTACGCTTCTGCGAGGTTGGTTCCACTACTTTGTCTGATGTATATATATTTATTTATTCATTTTTTTCCTTTTAATTTTCATTTAAATTTCAACTGTTTTTTATAGTTTTGAATGAAATTGTAAAAATTTCAACTGTTTCTTAATTCTTTTGTATATGTTTTATTTTTAGCCCTGGACGATGTGATTAAGAATCACGAAACGTTGGGAATAATAAATAAGGACAATTTGAACTACTCTTTCCCTATCCATACCATGAAATTTGTGTTCATTACTGGCTGTTGCTGCCTTCACCGAAGATATATATATATATATATATATATATATATATATATATATATATATGTGTGTGTGTGTGTGTGTGTGTGTGTATGTGTGTGGGGGGGGGTGTTTAATAACAAATATTTGTTCGTGTAGAAAGTCCTTGAAGTGAATCTTCTTTTTCTCTAACTGAAATTTATATTATTTGAGTCATTACTCTTCCATTTGCTTAATAGTGTAATGTGATCTAATAAACATGACAATAAGTTAATATATATATGTATATATATATATATATATATATATATATATATATATATATATATATATATATATATATATATATATATATATATATATATATATATATATATATATATATAGAATATCCTATTGCCAAGTGTAAGATGATGATGACGATGATGATGAAGATGATGAATAGTAGCGACAATGGTACCAATCGTAATAAGGAAACAAACTGAGACCAGAAGATTTTTAAACTTCAAAATAAAACCATTAGGTGTTAGATTTGTATAACCTTGCATAGTTGCGAATCCCCTCTTCAAAACAATAATCAGCCTTCAGAAAATAAATTAGAAGCCACGGGTCTTTTGGCAGCAAAACTTAACGATGCCAATAACAGTACCAATAGGCATTTCATGACTTGCTTATTCATGAACGCACATTCCAACTTATTTCCAGAATGAGAATTTATGATTCTATTGCACAGTTTTCCATCCGTTTTCCAAAAGGGGAAGAATAAAGATTATTCATCCTGATGACACGAGGGGTTCGCATCAGTGGCAGATTTCATAGTCCAGCATTTTCATCTGAAAGCTGCGTGTTATCACAGAAATAGGAATCTGATAGTCTTGATTTTATTGACTATATTTGTATTTAATAACATTAATAATAGTTCAAAGACCAACAGATATTACTCTCGAACTTTGTTTGCTGAGCATGGCGTTCCTATATACTCGACGTCTGCATGGGATTATTGCCAATGAAATATCTACTTATCCCAAGTGTCTAACGTTTTCTTCTTGCTCAAACTACTGCAGTATGTATTCGTATGTTACCTGTCACAAATATAGCAGCAAATATATACAGAGTTCAAACATGTTTTTATTTGCCACATCTACCCGTTTTATATGAGATAGTTCCCATCAGTGGCTTACAATAACGTATAACATTTGACAGTATTTTCTCAGAGGGCCACGGCATAAAATTTCCCATTAAACACATAGTGTACACACACACACACACACACACACACACACAAACAAACACACACACACACACACACATATATATATATATATATATATATATATATATATATATATATATATATATATATATATATATTTAAATATATATATATATATATATATATATATATATATGTATATATATATATATATATATATATATATATATATATATATATATATATATATATTATCTTATGAAGGTGGTCTGGCATGAGTGTAGATTATTTTATTCACGTATTTTATTTGTGTAGTTAAGAGATGTGTAGCCAGCTCGTAATGTGAGTTCCACTCATGTAGCATTTAGTATATGTATGTAAATTACATAAGACTTTCGTCATTCATTTATTTATATTTTCATTTAGTTCCGTAACTGTAAATTTATGTTATTGTAAAGAATTAATTTTTCATTTAATGTAGTTTATTATGAAGTCTTCTGTAATCTTGTTGAAAGTTATGTATGACACACATGAGGTATAAATCATGAGGGATTGCATGTTTCCACGTAGTTGGAAGTTGCATGAAGGTTCTTTACTAAACCTTACTCTTTATTTTAATGTTATGAGAGGAAGTGGGCGGAGTTAGCTGAGAGAGTTGCCTTGCTAGGCATCATATAGAGATCTACTTCAAACTGCCAAGTTGGCAACCTTACGCTGCAAGAGACCGCCCAATACTACACACGCATCAAATGCATTATTTGAATTTGCTGGAAGGTTCCAGAATGAATTACGAAGATATATATAGGGCCTAGCAATGCAAAGGAACCAGAGATTCAGCCTAACATTCCACAAGATCTCTGCTTCCGCCAATCCTCTCACCAGAACCTCTTCACCCATAGTGTTTCTTCTCAAATGTGAATAGTGTTTTCTTTCAAATGTGTATAGTGTATAGTGTTTGTTAATACATTTGGTGGGTTTTTTTTTCATTTTGAAAGAAGAGGAGGGAATCACGTGAATGTAGTTGATATTGCAAAATTATTAGTTTATTTGTGACTGGCCCAGTGTGATTTAGTAAAACAGTGAAGTGAATGAATTCTTGTATAACCGTTCGGTAACCTTGTGTGAGTCCTAAGATTGTGAGAGTAACAGTTACATGTATGCAAGAGTAAATGTGATTTATTTTTTATAGTGTTGAATTGTCAGTTTTTTTTCATGAATTGTCATGTGTAAATATTTTCATATGTTAATTTCTAGTGAAAAAAGCGATTGTATTCTTCTTGAAGTGTGCTTTTATGAAAAGCCATAGGTCTAGTCCAGATTAAAATTTTGAGTGATTTATTTTTTATACTACTGCTGAATTGATCTTTTATATATCTTTTAAAGTGTCCATTATTTCGATCACCAATAAATAATTCAGTAACTTGCTCGTATCCCCTAACTTAGTGCAATAGCCTCTGTACCATGGTCTTCCACTGTCTTGGGGTAGAGTTCTCTTGCTTGAGGGTACACTCGGGCACGCTGTTCTATCTAGTTTTTTTTTCTTGTTTTGTTAAAGTTTTTATAGTTTATTTAGGAAATATTTATTTCAATGATTTTAATGTTCTGAAAATATTTTATTTTTCCTTGTTTCGTTTCCTCACTGGGCTATTTTCTCCTTTGGGGCACCTGGGCTTATAGAATCCTGTTTTCCCAACTAGGGTTGTAGCTTAAGATTTAATAATAATAATAATAAAAATAATTATAATAAACACACACACACACACACACACACACATATATATATATATATATATATATATATATATATATATATATATATATATATATATATATATATATATATATAAATATATATATATATATATATATATATATATATATATATATATATATATATATATATATATATATATATATATAAATATATATTATTATTATTATTATTAAATGCTAAGCTACAACCCTAGTTGGAAAAGAAGGATGCTAGAGGCCAAGGGGCCCCAACAGGGAAAATAGCCCAATGAGGAAAGGAAATAAGGAAATAAGGAAAAATGAAATATTTTAGGAATAGTAACAATATTAAAATAAATATTTCCTATTTAACCTATAAAAATTTTAAAAGAACAAGAGGAATAGAAACTAGATAGAAAAGTGTGCCCGAGTGTACCCTCAAGCAAGAGAACTCTAACCCAAGGCAGTGTAAGACCATGGTACAGAGGCTATGGCACTACCCAAGAATAGAGAACAATGGTTTGATTTTGGAGTGTCCTTCTCCTAGAAGAGCTGCTTACCATGGCTAAAGAGTCTCTTCTACCCTTACCAAGAGGAAAGTAGCCACTGAACAATGACAGTGCAGTAGTAAACCCCTTGGGTGAAGAAGAATTGTCTAGTAATCACAGTGTTGTCAGGTGTATGAGGACAGAGGAGAATCTGTAAAGGATAGGCCAGACTATTCGGTGTCTGTGTAGGCAAAGGGAAAGAACCGTAACCAGAGAGAAGGGTCCTATGTAGTACTGTCTGGCCAGTCAAAGGACCTCATAACTCTCTAGCGGTAGTATCTCAACGGGCGGCTGGTGAACAAGCCAACCTACTATATAATATCTATATATATATATATATATATATATATATATATATATATATATATATATATATATATATATATATATATATATATATATATATATATATATATATATATATATATATATATATATATTTTCATCATCATCAAGTACGGGGTGTTCGATGTCGAACGGCCGTGGCCCTCTGCACAAAATATCTCCATTCATTCCAGTCTTGAGCCTTCCTCTCCAACTCTACCATCGTTAGCCTGCATATATTGATATTGTCACTCAATCAAGTTTTAGGCCTTCCTCTCGTTCTTGTACCGTAGACTGATATAATTAGTAGCGTTCTTTCCAGAGTATTGTGTTTCCGAACCTGGTGTCCAATAAAAGTTAGTTTTCTTTCATCCAAAATGTCAAGTAATCTTTTTTCGATATTGATCTTTTGTAGAAGTTCCACGTTAGTCGTTTTCTCAATCCAGCTTATCCTAAGGACTTTTCTGTAACACCATAGTTCAAAACTTTCTAATCTTTTCCGATCTGTAGCTTTTAAAACCCAACATTCTGAGCCATATGATGCGATGGGGAAAACAAGTGATTTGAGAAGCCGATTTTTTGTGTTTAGAGTGATATGTCTGTCTTTCCACACATAGCTTAGTGCGATGGTTGCATTCTT
>NC_090742.1:124086030-124093530 GCF_036898095.1 Palaemon carinicauda | reverse complement strand
ATATATAAAGAAAACTTAATGTTAGAAAGGAGATGTTTAGGGGTAACTACAGTATTTTTAGGAGAGAGATGAGAATACGAATGAAAGAAGAAGGATGAAGAAAAATTCTTTACACCCTGGGGATAAAAGGGAGAAAAAAGGGAGAGAAGGGTTAGTTCCGGCAAATGTGATTCAATTACTTTTTAGTATGTGCGAGATAAACTTAGTGGATGAATGAAGAGTGAAGTTGTTCTTCACATCAACATCCGTTTAAAGTTAACAAAACGCTGTTTGCATTAATTAAAATCAATTGAGTTAAAGTTAGGCATGAACGTGAATTTAGGGAAATGCTTCATGGAAGCGTTAAGATAAGCAAATGATCAGTGTTGACTTTAAACGTACGATGCAATGGTAATAAAACGATTAAAAGTATTCAATTCTTCCCACACAAAGGGTACGGATAGAGCAAAAAATATATGAACCAATAACACTCGAATTCAGCAACAAGTCAGTCCAATGACAAATTAAAAACTATGGGGGTGAGTCCCAATCCAATTCTGACATCCAAGGGTTTTACATAAAATTATTTTGAAAAGATAATGACTGGCATGATGAACATTTCACATTTGACAAGTGAGAAAGGGAGAAAAGCTACTTCCTTCTCCGTGTTAAAAAGTAAAAAATTATTTGACACTAGCCTTAGTGATAAATCGAGACGAACTAGGTCCATGGGGGACATCGTATTTCTGACTGTGAAAGTCTTGGATGTCGTTTTGAAGAAAAACGTTTGTAAGGGGAGCATTGAAAATAAAACTTATATTCAACGCGAGCTGAAAGATGTCTGGGGGATTGTAGTAACATGACAAATTATCAAGGCAAAAACTCGAAGTTGAAGCAAGGGATTGACCTGAAAAATGCTGCTGTATGACTTGGCAAAATTAATAAAAGTTTAAGGTGAAGCAATATATGACTAAATGAAAATAATGAATGACGTTCATGGTACCGTTATCCTCGAGCAAGGTGAATTGTAAACAGGCTCTAGGCTCTGGTGCTAGGTCTACATGTGTGACCTTCGCTAAATACACAGTCAGCACAAAAGGTTCCTCTCTGACTGTCAAAGTCTGAAGGTTGAGTTCACGCGGCTTGTTCTGAGAGCAGGGTTCAGATTCTGACGGGGATGTTTTAGCGTCGTCATGGGTTGGAGCGGAAGTTACGGGCTTGAAGACAGGACAGTCAGGCAACGTGAGCACTGATCCGTGGGATGGTATGAGTTTAATAAATGAATCCACCGGTACACGCCTCTGCTTGCCTTCACGCACGCTGTTAGGTTGGGTGTTATTTGTGCTCCCACTAGGAGGGTCTATGGTGACAAATGAATGGTTTCTCCTCCTGGACGCACTGTCACCGGCTGTAAAGACAAAGGGGTTGAAGGCAATCAAACACTGACTTAAGGATTGGAAATGAGGACGTAGCAGGTGGGATTGACACAAACTAATTAATCGTATGCCATGTTGGCAGCATAGTACTGGAATGTGAAGATTTTACAGGTTGGGGAATTGATACAAAATTAATTACATTTAGCTTGACTACCGAGATATTAGAAGTATTAATTAGGGGAACGTTAATGGCATTTACAAAGGGACGTGTCACAGAAGGTGTCGCCTTCATTAAAAAAGATTGATTAGGTTTGATTATTAGATTAGAATGAACCATTAGGCGATTAAAAGCAATTTCAATTTTACTTGAGTAGGCGACAAGCACGGGATGATTTATTTTAGCAATAGGATGGTCATAATGACGTCTCAAATAATTTCTAATAATCGCAAATTCATCTCTTACTTTACTAATTTAAGTTTTAAAATTATTTACGGCTTCAGGACCCCTTTTAGGAAAATTTACAGAAGCGAGAGTATGAAGTGCTAGGTCTGCGTCTTCACAAACAAAGGTGAATGTTAACTCCTGCTCTTTAAGCCTGGTGTTAATCTCCTTGGGGCTGAGCGTTTCCGCCTTAGGTGGTGGAAGGATGTTTACGTTAAAAGAGAGGTCCGCCATCTTGGAATGGCCATGTTTGATGAGCGGTTTCGTTAAAGCAAACAAAGGGTAACTGAATTTTCAAAAGGATGTAGAAATGAAACTTTACACATTTACTAGCATGATAATCAAATATTAAAAAATTACTCATAATGGGAGGAAAATGGTTAAATGACAAACACAAATGTAAATCAGAAAACTACTTGAAATTCAAACTGACCGGGCCCAGCAAAGCAGATGATGCCTAGATCACGTGACGTTAACACTTTACTTAAATAAATGATATACGCACAGGGGGATAAATTGCTGAATCAAATTATTTATGGGAAGTAAAACATGTGAGAAAGCGCAAGGGCTTATGAATGCTAAAAAGTTAAAAGATGAAATGACAGGTCGAGGCGGACACTGTTGTGACAATTTCACAATTGCGGGTGCACTGAAGCAACCGCTGATTTAAAATTGTATATAGGTGCATGAAGCAACGACTTAATTATTAAAGTGCACTCACGTAGAGGCTAACAAAAATGAAATTTTCCTCACGCGGAGGTAAAACAAAAATATCCTCGCTAAAGGACAATACAAAAATCTCCTCGCTAAAGGAAATTAAATGGAGCTACACGCAGTAATATACGTACGGTAAGAAACAATTACCACCCTTAGTTTGGGCTATAAATAAGATCCGCTATATCGCAACAAACATGTGGCATGAAACGGGCTTAGTGAAATTAATTTTCTACGTTACTTGTAAGAAGGCTTAAAATTCTATTGCGCCAATTCGCTCTGTAGAACAAGGACACGTGCTAGGTATATGGGGAGCGTTAGTTAGAAAAGTTAGGGTTAGTTAGGGAAGGTAAACGACACAAAGGAAGGTAGACAAAGGTACTATATGTTACAAATTAGTTGACAGAATGAGTACACCGGTGCTTTAGTTGAGCAGTAAACAAAGGCGTCTAAACAACAAAAACCTTAGTTTACGCAGTTTAGAACTTTCTGGCTATAAGTGGAACCTACCACAACACGTGGGTAACATATTCAAACCAAAACGAAGTTCCTAAGACTAATTATAGTCTTCTTGTAGAGAACATTCAAGCAACATACTAACTTGGCTACGTAGTTCTTTCCTTAAACACGTGGTCGATACAAAAAGATCATAATGATTATAAATATCTCTTCCCAATTAAAGTCTGGGCATTACACATATGACAAACTGGCTGGTACATGTGGGTAAGTGATATAGCAAGTTACAGTATGCTTAATCAAGCTGATTAACTACGTTAATGCTTCATAAGTCAAAGGTAAAGGATCCGGTTTGAAGGACAACTCGTGTGGAGAATTTTTATTTTATTATATTATTTAATCAAATGTTTGAGTGGGAACTTAGTACAGGAAAGTTTCCCTACGTCTGGTACACAAAGATCATCAGGGGAGGATAATGAGCACTTACTCTGGGCACAAACACACTGCTAATAACTTTACTGACGCAGTTCCCTAACCATCACTCTTGAATACTAAAACGGGGAAATTTTACTGTCCAGAGGCTGGAGAACTCCACACGTGAAAATAATAATAATTTATGGCCTACTCTAGCTTTGTCAGGTCTATAGTCATCTTCGCTCTTAAATGCTGGACAGGAATATTACATTAATGCAATTAGAGACAGCAATGAAAATGGGAGCAGTGATGTAATGTAAAGTTTAAAAGTTTAAAGATGTGGATCTTTACCTTCAAAGCTGATATTTAATAATAAGTTGCTCGCTAACACCCTTTTTCAAGTTACTTACTCCTTTTAAAATATCGGGCATATTGTCTCAGGATCAAATACTGTATTCATAATAGTCAGAATGAAATAAATGGAGGAGTAGAAATACAAAAGAGGTTTAACTAACCTAATCTTGATTTATTATACAAATTTACATCAAATGAAAAGGACATCTGAACAAACACAAAAATGGTGCCAAAATAAAAGACAATTCAAATTAATAAAATGGTTGCTCAGATAAGTGGTCTGCAATAATTAATAACAGAAATTAGGTTGGACACATGGGCCATGTGACCCAGAGACTGTGGTAGTCTCAAAAGGGAAAAATAATCTTGAAAATATATAAACACAATCCCACCGCAAACAGTCCAAAGTATGTAATAGCCAGTTAACCTACTCAAGTTGAAATTAGTCTAAGCTAAAAAATAGGGGAAAACCAAGTGGCCACATTTCTATTACCTGCACTCCTTAGAATACTGTCCATTTCTCTTCAATGCCTGTTGACCGGAACGGTGCACAAACTGGCAGTTTGCACTCTTGACAGGCTCACCCTAAGAATCCTCATTTTGGTAGTAGGGTTTCCCAGGTTCCACTCCTTCACTGTCTCCAGCCGGCAGGACTCCTAAGTAAGTCAAGTTTTGGGAGAGGGGGTGGGGGGGAGCCAGAGGTACACAGGTTCACTGACCCGGCCGGTCAGCCGGTTGACACTACGGCTCCCGAACGAATGGGGTTAGGTTAAGGTTGAGAGGGATCACCTCGCTTCACCTTTCGAGACAGGTGAGAGTCATCATGCGCAAGGTAACCCTGCTGAGGTGCCATATCGGGACTTTAGGACAGGACAATATATTGTTGCAAGGAGTGCATAGGAGGCACGATTTTGTACTAAATACTTAGAGAAATCTTGCTGCTCTACGGGAGTTTATATATACAACAATCCTACCTATCCTGACTTGCTAAAAATTAATATTTAATATGAGAAATAAGCAATGGGCTGGTGCGATGGACATACATCTTAAAGTTAAGAAACATTAATTGGTATTGAGAAATAAAAGCTGCTTCCAAGTCAGCAGTATTGTCTCGACCGAAGCAGTTTTAAGGAAAGAGCCAACATACGCCGGGATAAAGCCCTCGGTGTGCAAATCTGCGTGGTGACGTCACGAGCATGGCGTTCGCTACTGTCAACAGAATTAGTAGATTTAAAATAGTCCTCTCAGTGTTTCGATAAAGAAAACTTAATGTAGGAGAGAATGCTTAAGGGGTAGCTATAGTATTATTAGGAGAGAGCTAAAAATATGAAGGAAAGAAGAAGAGTGAAGAAAAATTCTTCACAAGGAAGACCATCACACAGTCCAAGAGGTACAAGGATTAACTTAGGGTATTTATCGTAGGAAAAGGAAGAAGGAGCAAATTCACAGAGAAAATACGCTCGCAACAGTTTTAAAGAGAAAGTTGTTTCGTTAAATAGTTATACTCGGGGAATTTCTCATAACTTACACTTTAGCTATTGCAATAGTCATCATAATGATGTTGAACTCGATGAATGTTAAGGGTGTTTTTTATCTACTACATTTTGAAAATATATGTTTTTGTATGTCTGCGTATTTAATAATTTCAAAAGTAAATGATTGAATACCCTTAGACTATAAGTCAATTCCATGTTTATGTTGATAAACGTAAGTCTTCTTATCAGACAGACGGTACCCAATCATTGTTAAGAGCAAAATCTTATTATCCTATAAAACTCTTCTGATATGTCACTCTTTTAAAGATTGTTTTTGTCACTCTTTTCCTCTTTGGTTATGTCACTCACTCCTTTGAAAGGATCCCATATATATATATATATATATATATATATATATATATATATATATATATATATATGTGTGTGTGTGTGTGTGTGTGTGTGTGTGTATATATATATATATATATATATATATATATATATATATATATATATATATATATATATATATATATATATATATGTGTGTGTGTGTGTCAATATATATATATATGTATATATGTATATATATATATATATATATATATATATATATATATATATATATATATATATATATATATATATATATATATATATATATATATTACTTACGTTACATAATATTACATTCTATGATATAACTGATCCATGTTTGTCACCCGAGTAAATTTTACATTAACTTTTCCTAAAAAGATGTTTATTACAGCAATGCAATGCCAATATTGTTATGTTTTCTTTTGGCAGCATCTACAGGACGCCTGAAAACTTTAAATCAACCAATCAATCAATTGGCCACATCTAACTAATCTTAATTTGCGAAGTTTTCAATTCGATTAACATCTGTTTTATTTATTTTATTTTTTTTTATTCTTCATGTTTTTTTGCATGGCTTAGTCCTACCTAACTTCCAAGATATAAAATGGAGAAACATACTGTACTACGCTCTCCTGGCAAAACCAGACAAAATATCCCAGCGGTGTTAGTGTATATTCCAAAAAGAGAATATTATTATCATTATTATGAAGCTGTCTATAAACATTTCAGTTCTTTAGGAATGAAATTACTGATCACATCTTTAATGAGGCAGTAACCCATCAAACCTTAATGCATCCGTAATAAATGAGTTACCCTTTAAATCTATTTTCTGCCTACGAAGCCCCGCCCCCATCTGTACTCCTGTTTGGGAAAAAAAAATTCGTCACCCGTCATGGTTTCCTCCAGCAATGAAGTAAAAAAGGAAACTTTGGATAATTATTTCTGATAATCATGCTTCACTCATTACCACTTCTATATATTTTTTTTTCAAATGTAGGATAGAATATAATTATATCTAATATCAGACTAGTATTTAATTTCAATTCAGTTGGTACATATGTATTTTTTTTTCAATAATAGTCATTGATGATCATTTTCAATTTTCTAATTTTTTAAAGTGTATCTCTCAAAATGCGTAACGACATCAGAGCACTAGCACGGAAACTTTAAAGAATTATTTTCACATTATATAAATCTTTTTCCTATTCTAAATATCAATTGTAGAAGAATCTTTAGGGTACCTCAGCCAACAAAGTTATATATGTCAAAAAGAATACTAAAAAAGATAGATGAAATAACAAGTTGATCACGCAGCAAGATATAAAAGATCCCGATGCAGAGTAGTTGGGATCGGAAGGCTTACATCCTCTAGATGTGGAGATCAGTTGCGGAAAAAGAACTGACGCTGAAGAAAACAATGGTGGAGCTGAATGCCTGAAATGGAATAATCTGAGATGGGTTTCCTCGGTTCCAGTAATCTTAGTCAAAACTATGAAAACAACATGTTACTCTTTTGTTTTTGTTTTTTCTCCTTCTTTTTGTTTATTTTTTTTTCTTTTATTCACCCGTATAAGAATAAAAGCTTTATATCCCGAGGGTCTCTCTATTTTACGAGATTCTTATACTTTTTAAAGGGAATAGATTTACTAACTGTTACATGAAATGTTCACCAAATTTGTATAATTTTATTTTTTAAAAGTTGATTGTTTTTTATACGATGATTCCTAGTCCTAAATTCATTCAGCAAAATGTGTTGTCTGTCTATGAAAATAAGAATACATAAGTATATATTGTTCATATATACGTGTATAAATCAGATAGGTAACTACCCCGGTAAAAATAACCTTGGACGTAGTGCAAAGATAAATTGATACCCCAGGTAGGTCTGTACATTACAAAATATTTAATACTT
>NC_090742.1:124077400-124080530 GCF_036898095.1 Palaemon carinicauda | reverse complement strand
CATTGCCTTCGAGATTTTTTACTCCTTAATTAAACAAATGACACCACTATACGTTTTTATAAGCAATAGAAAATCGTAAAAACCAGTTATATCTATGATAATTTTATTCTAACCTCATTATATCAGTTTTTTCAATGTAATCTATTCTTTTTAAAGACTAACATAATAAAAATAAATTATATCGACCCTTCATGAGTGTTATAACTATATAAAACAAATACAATCAAGCCAAAAGAACGATTTTGTTTTATAATTTTTCATCAGCTCTATTTTTATGCGTAGATAATTCTCCTGCCACTCAAAATTTAAACTCTATTATAAAGCATTTGTTTATATAATGTCATTTTATTTGACTTTTCTCCTTTATTTAAACTCTGAGGACATTTGTTTTTATTCGTGAGCATATGAAATAAGGTAGAGTAATTGCACACCTTTTCATGAAAAATAAAATAAATACTAATATATTTTTATTCTTTTCCAAAAACTTTAAGATTCCCATTTAATTTAACATTAACATTAACATAAGTCTCTTGTTATGGTTTATTTACGGTTGACATATATATCTTTTTACAGTTTATATATGAAAGATCTTTTCTAACGTTGTTTCTGTTCTTAAGATATGTTATTTTACTTGTACATTACTTCCCTTGTAGTGTATTTAATTTCTTATTTATTTTCTTCTCAGGGCTATTTTTCACCGGTGGAGACCTTGTGCTTATAACACCCTGCTCTTCCAACTAGCATTGTAGCTTAGCTAATAATAATAATAATAATAATAATAATAATAATATAATAATAATAATAATAATAATAATAATAATAATAATAATAATAATAATAATAATACAAGTTGAAATAATTCTAAGGTAATGTTGGAATCATAGATTCTTTCTTCATGTCGATAAATGGCTCCAGTTAATATTTACTGTTCGTGTATATATCCTTTATCAAATTTAGCAACTAATTATCTTAATACCCTTCTTATCTATTGATTTATATTTTGTTCCCTTATAATTCTTTTTATTTGTTTACTTAATTTTTACTGACTCCAATGCTAGTTACATATTATTATCACGCTGTACTAACCTCGAAGAAACCGTGTAATGTCTGGGAAAGTATTTTGTTGAATACTTTGACTTGAAAAAAAAAAAAATGAAATACATGATGTGATATGAAAAACATGAACATATTGTGGCGGGATGTCACTAGAACAACCCCCCACACCCTTGATCACACTAAATAGACAATTGTCTCCGCAACACAAACTTTCTCCTTACGTTATTATAAACTGGACTCTTAGACAAGAAGGAAAACAAAAACAAAACATAAACTTAATACTATATTTCTCACAAACTAAAACGCTTAGCATAAACCATCCACAATGAAAATAATGACACTTAAAACTAATAAAAAACTTAACACTAAATATATAATAATCATAACACCATTCATATAAACCCAGAAAACTCTAACAAACTTAAAATTATACATCACAGCAACACCAAAATTTGTATGTTTATACATTATATTTTATTGACACCAACACTATCGTCTATACAAAGGCGAATTGTCTTTCACGGCTCAACTGGACTGAACAGTCAATTAATGGTGGTCATAATCGTCATCATCATCATCATCATCATCATCAATCGAATACGCAGGCCAGGTCAGCAACTGTTGAACAATCCAATAGAGTAGTCTAAACATAATTGATTACAGTCCAGGTCATCAACTGAAGATCAGCATTCAAAAAATAATTTTACAAAGGAGGAGTTACAGCCTACAAATGAAAACAAGGACAAACACTTACGAACACTCCTAGCTAACTAAACTATCGCACTATAATCAAAGATAAATAATACAATTTTCTATTATTCAGAATCACTCTTAGCAAAGAAAAATAAGTTGTAGTCACTGTCGAAAAAATCAAACATTTCCACGGGGGTCGAAATAATATAATAATGATAATAGTCCAGCATTCACACAACTGCCTCTAGCTGCAGTCAAATCAAAATAAGCATTCGCCCAAGACATTTACCACTGCTCTAACCTAGCTAAAAACATAAACAACCTCATTTATACAGTCTTTCTCACAACAAATAATCGATACACTAACTACTTCTAGCTCGCTGACACACACACACACTCTCTCTCTCTCTCTCTCTCTCTCTCTCTCTCTCTCTCTCCTCTCTCTCTCTCTCTCTCTCTCTCTCTCTCTCCTCCTCCGCTCTCTCTCTCTCTCTCGCGAACAACAAAACTGAATATAAATAAAACAAAAATTAATCCTCCATAATATCAGATAAGAAAGGATGAAAGAAAAACAACCAATATTTGGATACGCTTTTCTAAAGTCTTCTAAGAAGGAGACTATAATGATGGTTTTTATCTATCAAACGAGTTCCCTTTGTTATCCTTATCATCGAACACAGGTTTCTTAATTTTTTTTTCTTAAGAAAATTTTGATTTAGCGTCGTTTTTTTATCGTTTCTTTCTTTAAAACGTGTTTGCATCACTATATTTAAAAACGTCTTTTTTCATTGTTCTTTATCTATCACGAAATTCTATTCACTCTTCTCTTAGCAAACGTATTTTTACATCATTCTTGGCCTTCGCAATAATAATAAGTTCCTATCTTGAGATGAATATTTCCTTTTATTATCCCTGTCTTAGCTTCTTTAAAAACAAGTGAATTCTTTATTTCTGATGGCTTTGGGAAAACAGGAAAATTTGCTGAGTTGGGAGGTGTATTGAATGACAAGGTTGATGCATATTTCCGCCACTAATAGCATACAGGAAAGGATTCTGAATTCGGCTTAAAATACAGTAGCTAATGATATCTCTCTCTCTCTCTCTCTCTCTCTCTCTCTCTCTCTCTCTCTCTCTCTCTCTCTCTCTCTCTCTCTCTCTCTCTCAACTGAATTACGGGAAATATTTTACCAATTAATGTAATAAAAACATTTTCTTTACCTTTTCAACAAACTTTCGGAAAACTCAATTACTAACATTCAGAAAATCATATAATTAATACATTGATTACTCATTTTCTCCTACATGAAACAGATAGTGTAAAGCACTAAATCATTTGGCATTCAAACTAACGTGAACGGAACCAATTAGGGAAAATCAACAT
>NC_090742.1:124064900-124072400 GCF_036898095.1 Palaemon carinicauda | reverse complement strand
CTTATACAAACTGGAGCTATAAAAACCAATTTGTCCGCTCAGTTTAGCCAATCATTTCTACTTCTCTAGTATTTTGATAAAACACAGCTATATACTCTTCCCCTGTGAATCCTATTCTGCTCTGTCCTCGTGTCCGAAATCCTGGTTACTATTTCCACACTACAACTAACCTTTCCCCTGTGGTGTATCTTTTCCGTATCCTTACATGCTTTCCCGTTCCAGCCATATCTATTCTAAATATTCCTGGCAGATTATGTTTAAACAGCTTTCATTATATTTCTTTTGAGGCATGTTAGCTTAGCAATATCCTGGGAAATAAATTTTCGGCTTTAGTACCTTATCGGCAGTATATTTTCCTTAACATCCATAGACACTTTTCTCTCTCTTAAAAAGATTTTGGTGGTTCATATTACCTTCCCTTCTTTGAACTGACTGGCATCCGTTTTATATTTCATCCTATCATATCCATTTACTCCTAAATACCTGCGATATGGTACCAGAAAACTCAAAATCAATCAATCAACTAATTCTAAATAACTATACATATTAATAACTGCTAATACTCTCCCACCCGCCATTCTTAGCCACACTGATTCACCTATTTTTACATCTTCGTTACCTTTGATATCTAATCCAACCCATTTGCAATGCCTGAAACTTTTATTTTCTTTCCTCCTTTTTTCTGAGAGACAACTCAGTATTAAGATTGGGTACACAAAACGGGATTTTTCAAGTTACATTTACGAAATAAAATTGTACTAAGGCTATCAATGTGAAGCTAAACGAAATTTTACAAATATTCGGTTATCCAAATAAGACACTGTTTTACTTCCCATACAGAACTCGATCTTCATACATCATTTATAAAGAACTTAATATTTCAGTTTTTGAGGCAAACTTTTGAATTATAGATAAGCATATAAAACCAGTAAGGAAATATATAATCAAACCGAACTGATTAAAAGTTAAGGGGATTATAACTAAAACAAAACATTCCTGTAATAATAATGAAGAAACCAAGTATTTTCATATTACTTTTGTGAACCAGGTTGCCTCATTTCAATAATAATGCTGTAATGGTAAGAGACGTTTGGTTGAAGATGATGTTGAAAATGGATTATATAAAAGATATCATGAGCGTTGCAATGATGACAGAAAAGGTTGAAGGAAAGTATGACCCTTTTCTTCTCTTTTCATTTTATGATTGACCTAAATCTTACTACACACTAAAGGACATTTCTTTCAGGAACCTGTCCGACTTTGGATCCAAAAATTTCAAAGAATTTTGAGGGGAAAGGACGCTTACATATTTGAATTGTTTTCTATGCAAGGAGATACGTATGCATGTTTGTGAGTCTTATTTTTAAATGCCATATCATATCCCTTTTTGTGTTTAAATTAACATTTCAGGAAGCGAGTGTTGAAGAAGCATTCAGACCTTTCTTAATTTAGAATTTTCGAAAAAAATATATTTAGATTACTAAAAAGGTAAATTAATCGTTTGCTTAGGTTAAAAAATAAATGGAGCCATCAATTGTTCTATGGTATTTTAAGTTTATACAGATGCATTTTCAATATAAATATATAGAAGTTGAAGACTTGGATGAAAAAATAAATTAAAAAATAAAACAAAATATGTATATTTTTCCCATAGTCAAAAAATGGTGTTTATAGTTACATTTTTTTTTCCTTTCCTTTGTTTTCTACTACAACTCGGTACACTACTTCAAGGTCTTTACGTGGTAAGCAAGAACAATTAAACAGAAAATAAACTGTAGAAAAGATAAGACCATTTCTATGTGATCTGAATTCCAAAACGGCTTTTATCAGTTGCACAGCGTGTGTATATCCAAGATAGACTACATTTTGTTGCTGATTCTGTTTTGGAGCTACATCTCTGTTCCTTTCTAAAGAAGGGTGAAAAAACTCTTTTAACACAAGGCAATAAATAAGACCAACGTTAGACCTTAGTGCTGCTTTCGATACTGTTGTGTACGAGTACTTACTTGACGACTTGAAGTCCATAGGAGTGACTGAGGGAGCACTGGAATTTTTGTGAAGCTACTTAACGAACAGGAAGACTGTTTTAGAAGTTTTTGGAAACTAATCTAGTGAGAGAATTCTTATGAAAGGTGTTCCACAGGGTAGTGTTCTGGGCCCTATCTTGTTCAACAAACATACTATCGAGCTATTACATATCTTGAAAAAACAAAAAGTGGGATTTAAACTATATGCAGATGATAATTAGTTCTACCTTTCAATTTCAACAACACAAGATACAAAGAAGAAAATTGACGAGATAATGACTGAAATAAAAATATGGATGCAGAGGAAAAAGCTTAAATTAAATGGTGATAAATCTGAATGTATGTTTTTTTTTTTTTGGCAAAAAGGTGGCTTTGAAGAATTACCAGTTATTTCAAAGCATAAAAAATGGTGACGCTAATGTTAGGATTGTGCCTGTTATGGAAAATCTCGGTGTACTGATAGATTGTAATTTGTCAATGTGGGATCAAATAGTGAGCACAGTGAAAGTTTTTAACTATCACATGAGAAACATAGCATTTATTAGAAAATATTTAACAGAGGGCAGTACAAAAATTTCAGTGATGAGTCACATAATATCAAAGCTTGATTATTGCAATTTTCTGAACTATAAATTGCCCAATACACTACTAAGAAAGCTTCAAAATGTGCAAAACCGGGCGTCTAGACTGATAAAAGGCATTAAGTTTTAGGAGAGAATAACTCCTGCACTGATCGATTTACATTGGTTACCTGTTAAGGCTAGAATTGAATTTAAGATTTGTTTGCTGACTCACAAAGCACTTACAAGTGATAAGCCTAAATATCTTCGGGATTGGTTGGTCCCCTACCCTCAAGCTACTAGGGCTGCTGTAAGAGTTAAACATGTTGATGACCCATATAGACTATTCGAAATTAGTGTGAACTATGCAATAGGAGGAAGGACGTTTTGTTATGTTAAACCGAGACTCTTCAACGACCTTCCACTTGATGTCAAGAATGGCAAAAATGTAGCAGCTTTCAAGAAAAACCTGAAGACTTATCTCTTTGGAAAGTGTTATAATAGTGATCTGAAAACTATTAAGCCTGAATACAAATGCTAGCAAATAACTGAAAGGAAACAGAGCAAAATATAAACAGGAAAGAAATTATTTTCACACATCAAGGCCCACCTGAACAGACTCTTAGTGTCTTTTGGAGGGCGAGAAATAAACCCCTAAAAGTAAAGGTAAAAGTAACTGACCAGAAGTGTGTTGATTTGCACAGCTCTGTTGCGTTTACACCCACACTTTGGTTAGAATGACAAATGTCATGTGATACAAAACTTCGTCTCAAAACTTTTTTTCGAATGGATCATTATAATAGAATTTTATGTTTTCTTAATATTGTAATTAATCAAATATATTCATTTGATTAAAATATTTTTTTTTCATAGAAACCTCCATTAACTAAGATTAAACTTAATTTAGGAATCTTTTCAAATGACGCCACTTCCATTCTAAACTCCACGTAACCCTTCCGGAACACTTTAAAATCCACGTAAGCAGAATTCTTTTCTACGTCATAATCAAGACATAGCTTTATTAGATTTTGCATGCGTCTCTAAGATTCATCAGAATTGGCCATTTATTTACGTTATTTTTCTACATCATAATCAAAACAAATCATTATTACATTTTGCATGCGTCTCTAAGATTCATCAGAATTGGCCATTTATTTACGTTACTTTTTCTACGTCATAATCAAAACAAATCTTTATTAGATTTTGCATGCGTCTCTAAGATTCATCAGAATTGGCCATTTATTTACGTTACTAACATTTATATGATAGAGCGATTACATAACAAAAACTTAATAATAATAATAATAATAATAATAATAATAATAATAATAATAATAATAATAATAATAATAATAATAATAATAATAATAATAAGAAGAAGAAGAAGAAGAAGAAGAAGAAGAAGAAGAAGAAGAAGAAGAAGAAGAAATGACCACTATTACTTCTCATGTCATCTTAAGGATTTTGATCCCTTAAGACGTAGCTCTTAATCCTTCCTTTGAGAGATTATAACTAAAAATACATATAAATATATAGAACTTACTTTGTACTCATTTCTCCACTGCAGCTTCCTTGAAAAAAAAAAATCAGTCTCACCCACGGAATGAGCAGATCCCGTATAATCAGTAAAGGTATTTTATTCACAGCGAAAAGGGAATTAACTCTGACAGAAATTTAATAATCCTTATTCACTCTGTAGTTTATTCAACCTCGAAGAAGTATCCTTTAGTGATCTTTTAAAAAATAACGATGAAATTCCCCCTGCTTCTCAGAAAGGTTAAAACGATCCTTCCTTAATCCAAATGAATTTGTTTTAAGCCTAGATTTCTATCGCAGCGCTGCCACATTAGTTTTTCCATTACAGAACTGTGTCGTTAGAGGTTCCCCTTAATGTAAGCTATAATTATATGTTCTTCCAGTAGAGCAAGAATGTTTCCATCAAAGCATTGTTTCGACAATTTTTTTTTTTTTTTTTTTTTTTTTTGCTGGTTTCTATACTTTAAGTTAGGAATAATCTCTTGAAGGGAGGAGTATTATATGTCTTAAGAGCCTAAAATCATTACGATGATATGCATAATAATCGTATTCATTTCTATCATTATTATCATTAAGTTTTTGTTATGTGAACACTAAGTCACATAATTGTCCTTTTACATGAATCCATTGTGAATTCTGATGAGTTTTGAGCAGCAAACACAAAAGCTAACGCCCACCATACAAAAAAAAAAAAAAAAAAAAAAA
Organism: Palaemon carinicauda; assembly: GCF_036898095.1. Classification (NCBI taxonomy): domain Eukaryota; kingdom Metazoa; phylum Arthropoda; class Malacostraca; order Decapoda; family Palaemonidae; genus Palaemon; species Palaemon carinicauda. Next base: position 124,067,572 of record NC_090742.1, on the reverse strand, counting down.
AAAAAAAAAAAAAAAAAAAAAAAAAAAAAAAAAAAGCAGCTTATTGTGCCGTCATAGAAACGTAATGCAGAAAAATAATGCTACGTGTTAAGTTTGGAAGATTCTCAAACAGGGTGGTAACATTTATGATGGAAGTGCTGTCATTTGAACTGGGTCTCACTAATGAGATTTCTCCGAATTTAGTACCGACTGCTGTTACCTTCGAAGCATATTAATCTGTTGATTGAAACCAGTTTCATAGAATAGACCAGTGATGCTTTGTCTGAAAGCAGCATCCAAGTGTCTTTTGAGTATTATTGAGTTTCTCCGGTTTTATTACAGGCAAGTGTAGATCAAAATGTAAAAATTGAGACTATAAATTATGTGAAATATTGTGTGTTAAAAACTAGTTTGATACGAATTTGTTGCACTTTAGAGTGTATAAAATGTGCGTAAGGAAAAGCCTGCTTGATACCAATCTATTGCATTAACTGATACTTTGTAGAAGTGTAAATTATCTTTAGATTTTTTATAAAGTATATTTTTTTAAGCCATCTGTGATATTTAAATCTGTGACTTTTTTTATATAACTGTAGCCAGTGATTTTCATGTTCTGGAAACGCTATAAACATTATGGAGGTTGTCTGAGGAAAGAACTGCCAGTGATTTGAGCCTGATATTTATTACTCTTAAAATTATTAAACTCTCAGACCTAAAGATGTAAGTTAGAGTATTCCAGAAGTTTATTTCCCGATACATAAAACAACCAGAAAAAATCTTAACTTGAATCATATTGAATTCATCCCGTTTGCTAATTTTGTTTCCTTCGAGAGATACGCATTTGGTTGTTACCTGCCAATGAACATTCACTTTGAAAATTTAACTGCTTAAAGTAATATGATTCTTTATTACCTTTAGCTTTTTATGTGTATTGGCACGCCTTATTTTTATTTCATCGTGTTTCTCCTTCCCAAACTTTTAATGTCTCACTAAACGTATCCTCTCAATTCGCCGCCTAATCTCCCAAAGTAATATTCCTCCTCTGCTTCATATTGGCTTCAGCTTCCAACTACAAAATCCTCCTTTAATACTTTACCGTGATCAATAGTTTTTTTTTTTCTCAAATCATGCGAAAGTATTTCCACTAAGCTAAATACTGACTAGGTTACATACTTGCATTTTCTGCACTATTTTCTATAAATTTTCTTGCTGAAACATTATAGATAAATAAAAAAAAAATCGAAAATTCTAGAAAATGAAAATTCTGAAATTTAAAGAAAAAATAAAAATCTGAAAATTCAAAAAAGAATATATATATATATATATATATATATATATATATATATATATATATATATATATATATATATATATATATATAAAATCTGAGAATTAGGATCCCAAAAAGTAAAAATTCTTAAAAAAGTGAAAAATATTGAATGTTCGAAAATCTCAAAAAGTGAAATATCTGCAAAATAGAAAATCTCAAAAAATCGATAAATCTAATAATGGAGCAGTTTAAAATCTCACAGATCATGCTTAATTTGTATCTTCAATTTACACATACGCTTACTCCTTCAAATGGTCCGGCTATCTCAGTGCATACATTGAAAGTTTCCTTTCACCAGTTATTGACAAAATTTCCTTAACCAGGTAGTGTCCATGTCATGTTTATCAGTGTTCTGATGGCGTTCAACAGTCAGTGATCAGACAGTTTTAAAACAGTCAAAAACTAGAAATCATATTGTCTTCAGACATTAATGAACTCCTGTCCTTAACCAGTTAATTGTCCAATTAAAAAATAAATAAAACTGGGTTTCTATTTTATTTCTCTTATAACTTTTTGCGTTTTTATAAAGGTTCCATTTTGTGGGAATCTGGTGGTCGGCCACAGAAATTATGGACTTTCTCTATAAACATGTTTGTTCGGAAAGATTATAGTTATTATTTTTACTCGCTAAACTACAACCCTAGTTAGAAATGCAGTATGTTATAAGCCCAGGAGCTTCAACAGGGAAAATAGCCCAGTGAGGAAAGGAAACAAGGAAAAATAAAATATTTTAGGAATAGTAACAAGAAAAATGAGATAGAAAAGAGCGCCTGGGTGTACCCTCAAGCAAGAGAACTCTAACTCAACGCTAAAGAACAATGGTTTGATTTTGGAGTGTCCTTCTTCTAGAAGAACTGCTTACCATAGCTAAAGAGGAAAGTGACCACTGAACAAGGCAACAATGCAGTAGTTAACCCCTTGGGAGACAAAGAAATGTATTCAGTGTATGTGTAGGCAAAAGAAAAATGAACCGTATCCAGAGAGAAGGATCCAGTGTAGTACTGTCTGGCTAGTCAAAGAACCTCATGATTCTTTAGCGATAGTACCCCAACTACCTACAATTTTCCTATATCTAAGAAAGCTTACTTATGAGATGTGGTCTTTAAGCGAGAGACTTACGAACCAACTGACAAAGGGACAGACACACATATATGCAATCAGGTAGACATACAGACAAATGCAAATAAATTTAAATACAAAACGGATTGTCTACTCTTTACCTTACACAAATGTGATAAAATGAAAATGAAATAGCTCTCTCTCTCTCTCTCTCTCTCTCTCTCTCTCTCTCTCTCTCTCTCTCTCTCTCTCTCTCTCTCTCTCTCTCTCTCATATGCTTAAAACGGTAAGGAAATTATTGGTC
>NC_090742.1:124047400-124062400 GCF_036898095.1 Palaemon carinicauda | reverse complement strand
ATAAATGAGTTTTCTAATGAAGAGTTTAAAAATGCTAATTTTCAATGGCATGCATCTTTCATATTTTCCAAACTACTTATATTAACGTTCCACATTGTACCTAAATAAAGATTAAAGATAAAGAAAATAAAAGTATCATTAGAAAACTGATTAAATTGGCTATAAAAGGCGTAAAAAAATGCATGTATTGCTACAAAACGTCGTATAAACACGAACAAAGGTTTTGCATTTTTGTTGTAAGTTTAATTTATTTGAACAGTTTATTTCTTATAGAGTCATTTATACTTTTACGATATTGCATTAGGCATGTGAAAGTGCAAAGAATGTCTCTTTCCAAATATGATTGGAACATGGACATTACAATTGTTTACATTCGCATGATCTCTCATATCATATGTTATGTAGGTGCGGGTAAATAGCTTATGGCTATAAACATAAGTTTAAATTTTTTCATAATACCTCCGTAAAAAAAAGAATAGGTAGGATAAAAATAATAGCCCACTGGAATTGAAAAGCTAGTGAAATTTTTTTATAATATTCCAGAATGAAATCAATCGGTGTTCCCAGAAAAGAAAATGATAGTTAAAGCTGGAGATTTTAAAAGTTTTATGTTAAATCTATCAAATACGCTAAAGGAAATATTTTTACATTTAGCCGTACAGCATGTGAAAGTACAAAGAATGCCAGATTTATTGATGTAAGATACACGTACATTACAATTATGTGCGTGCGATCTAACCCACTTCCAACGCAATCATTAAACCTTCTGAGGGCGAAGCTCTCAGCAATGAGAGTATGGCTAGAGTGATTTTCAGGTCAATATGTACGCTCACATTTTTTCATAATTACTCGGTATTAATATCGATACAAAAAAAAAAAAAATGATAGAAATGGAATGCTGAATAATTTTCATATATGTTTCCACGATAAGAACAATGAGTATCCCCACGAAAAATAGTAATCGAGACTGAAAGACAGACAAAGATTATGTTTTTTGCTATTTTGAAAGACTTTTGTTGATAGAACGAACCAAAGTCTTAAACATTGAAATTGTATATATGAAACGAACACTGTATTATAACACAATAAATATAATGAATGCAGGAAAATGTAAAGAAATATAGATAAATGAATATGTAAAATTAAAAGCAAAAAATAATTCTTATATACAGACAGCTACACACACACACATACTGTACACAACCACTCACTCTAGATTTTTATAGTATGGTACTTATTCTTTGTTGCTTCCTTGCACTATATGGGGATCCTTCAATTGTTACCTGTTACGATGTTGCAGGCCCCTTGTGGAAGATAGGACACAAAAATCCTTTATAAGTATTCACAATCACTCAAACAATTGAAAACACTGTCAAGCAATAACTTAATGCAAAAAAAAAAAAATTAAAAGAAAAAAAAAAGATCACAAACAAGTTTTTCAGGAGTAAGCAAACAATGCCAAACTGGGTCAAGCACCCAGATAATTATCAAAGTTTATTTCTTGCTAAAACACAAAAACTATTTTCAAATACCCATGTACAATGAAGAAACACTGTAGCACACTATCATTCAATAATTACTGCCAAAAAAACTCCGCAAAAAAAAAAAAATCCGTTTTTCACGTGCAATAGCAAACACAACGCAACTGGGTCAGATGCCTGTATTACATATTAAACATTTACCTACGTGAGTAGTGAATCTTCTTTTTCGCAGATAGACATATATTCATAAGGCATTTCTTTACAAAATAAGCATTGGATGAGGTGCTAAAATGATAATTGGATCACCAGTGGGAATAATCCTTTTGACGCAGAAACGCATCAGATCACCAGAGGATTAAATAATCATGTAGTCAACAGCACCTTAGAAAAATACATAGGACAAATATGGATTAAATAATTATGCCGTCATCAGTACCGTATAAAAAGAGAAACAATAAATGTGGATTAAATAACCATGTCATTATCAGTACCGATGAAAAAGAAGCAAGACAAATGTGGAATAAATAACTATAACATCATCAGTATCGTAGAAAAAAACATAAGGACGCATGTGGATTAAATAAACGTATCGTCAAGAGTAGCCAAGAAAGATAAGGAGGATGAATAGGGATTAAATGAATATGAATACTTATCATCGTAAGTACCGTAATAAACAGGGCAAATGTGGATGTTGTCATCAGTATCACGGAAAAATAAGAAGATATGTGAATTGAATATCCACACCGTCATCTACACCATAGAAAATTAAGCAAGGCAAATATGAATAAAATAAACATGCCATCAGTAGCATAAAAAGATAAGCAGGACAAATATAGTTTACCTTTTTTTCTATTTAAAACTCATCACTATAAGACTCAATGATGCTTCATTGCCCTCCATCAGCAATTAATATGAAATATGCTCAATTTAAGTTTGCATCTTGGCAGTTCTATAGAAAAATATTTCCAAGTCACATTCCTTGGACATAAATTCTAAAATTAATTGTAGCTATGTAGGAAAAAGTACCGGAACTCATCTATAACTTGCATCAAATAAATCAAACTTTCTTTCGATTGAGGTAAAAACGTTATGGGGCTACCTAATAGCTAATGAAAAAACGTGAAGTGAAAATCATATGCCACTAATTAGAGTTCTCGTCATATCAACATGAGTTTTCTCCAAGACTCTATGTCACTGTTGTTACAATTTTCCTGGACTCTCTCCGAGCACCCACCTCCAACATCAACACGCTTTCATCATCACTCAGGCAAACAAAATACAATCGTTAACACGATATTTCAAACAAGGTAATTGAGCAGGGAGTAGGAGAGAAACAACCAACAACACACCACTTTAAAAGTACATTATGCTATAGTGGAAACCACTTTAAACTAGAACGAGGTTGACTTAAACAAATGAAAAATCTACTATACTCTAATACCTTCCTCCCCGAAATATCTTTTTTTTTCTTAAAATACTAAATTGCAGAACCTGAAAAGCAGGAACAAAAACAATAATACAAAGGTTAGTAGTCTGAAAAGTAAAACTAAGATTAAACAGCCAAGACAACATATAATATGAGTAACTTAAAGTTTACCCAACACCAACAAGTACAATGGCTATCTTCACCGAAAGTTCACCTAACAAATCAACGTAAAATTAGGGCAATAAATACAAAACTCGCCAAAAATTAAGGAAGGACATTACATAAATACATCTCATCTTATAATATACCAGAAGCAGTTTTCATCCTAAATCACTGGAGACACGAGCAGGGCAGCGTACGAGGGAGGTAAGGCAAACCTATTCGCTTCGAGAAAGAGCTTCAGGAATTTTATTCTCAGACCTCATAATGTGTTTCATCGCTAACTCAAAGTCTTGAAGTAAGAGAGCCCAACGCAAAATCCTCTGGTTGGCTTCTTTCATACGCTCAATAAACACAAGCGGATTATGATCAGTCCAAATCTCTATGGGGAAAGAAAAATTAGTAACATAGGGTTTAAAATGCATAAGGGTACGGACCAAAGCCAGAGCTTCTTTTTCAATGGTCGAATACCTCCTTTCAGCCGCCAATAACTTCCGGCTAAGATAAGATATGGGGTGTACCTCACTATCATCCTCCATTTGAAAAAGGACACCACCTATACCCACATCACTGGCATCTATTGCCATAACAGAAGGTTTCTGAATATCTGGAGAAGTCAAAATAGGTTTAGACATTATAATGGATTTAAGCTTATTTAAATCTTCCTCACACTAATCAGACAATAATATTTCTTGCCTTTCTCTAAGAGGTTAGTAAGAGGATGAGCAAGGTCCGAGAAATTTCGCACAAAGCGGCGATAATAACCAGTCATTCCCAGAACTCTTCTCACCTCTCTAATATTACCTGGCCTTTTTTGATTAATGATAGCCTATTTTCGGGGCTACCTGACCTAAACCGACCTCGTGACCCAAATAACAAACCTTGGCCCTTACCAAATTCACATTTTGCTAAATTAATAACCAAACCAGCAGACCTAAGGGCCTCAAATGCCTTATGCAATCTCACCATATGCGTACTCCAATCCTCACTATATACAACCAAGTCATCTATATAAATTTCAGTTCCCTCTAAACCACAAAAGACCCTATTCATAAGCCTCTGGAAAGTACACACGGCATTCTTCATCCCAAATGGCATAACCTTGCATTCATATAACCCAAAAGGAGTTACGAATGCCGAAATTTCACGGGCTCAATCAGATAACGGAACCTGCCAATAACCCTTCAATAAATCTAGTTTGGTAATATATTTGGCAGAACCTATCTGGTCGTGACAGTCATCAATACGTGGCAAAGGAAAGGAGTCATTTTTGGTGTGGGCATTAACCTTTCGATAGTCTACACACATGCGGAACTTCCCGTCCGCTTTTTCAACAAGAACAAAAGGGAACTCCAAGGACTAACTGATGGCTGCATGAGGTTGTGCTCCAACATATATTCAATCTCCTTCTCGATCAAATCCTTCTTTACAGGATTTAACCAATAAGGACTTTGTTTAACAGGAGAGGCACTACCTACATCTACATCATGGCAAAGAAAATTAGTCCTACCAGGAGAGTTCCAGAATAAATCTGGAAAGGAATATATTAAATTAGTCACATCCTCTCTTTGATGAGGATCTAAATTTTGTATATTAGAAAAAAGGGCATCTGAAGAAACCTGATTCATTAAATCATCCGAATCTTGAGGAGGAAATACTACAGATACCGATACTAGCTCGGTCACAACAGTTAAGGGTTAAGCCCTTTTACCATCATATATTTTCAACCTGTTAACATGAAAAGTTTAACACTTTCGGTTTGAACCGGGAGCTTCAATTTCATAGTTTATCTCTGACAATTTCCTCAAAACTTTCCACGGACCCTTATATCTAGGTTCAAGAAAATCGTCCGGGTCCATACTCAAAACAAAAACCAATTCTCCTGGTTCAAAACAACGGCCTTTAGCATTTCTGTCATAATTAGTCTTCATCCTATTTTGAGAATAATTTAAATTATCACGTGCAAACTTCCAAGCACTAAACATATGTTTTCTTAAATCATCCACAAATTCTCCCACTTTGATATCACCATTTCGATTGGCCCCTAATGCTTCATAAAAAAATGTCCAAAGGGCCACGGACTTTGTGCCCAAAAATTAGTTTGAAGGGAGCTACACCTGCGGAGTCTTTGGGGTGATTCTTAAGTGCAAAGAGTGCGAGCGGAAGTGCTATATCAAACTCACTACCATGTTCATAACATTTTTTTTCAAAATAGATTTTAAAGTTTGGTGTAACCTCTCCACCACACCTTGACTCTCCGGATGATACGGACCGCTTGTAATATGCTGAATGGCCAGTTCGGCACATTTATCCCTAAACATTTTACTTGTAAAATTAGTGCCAAAATCAGTGAAGAATTCAGGGACGCTCTTTTCGTCAAACACTGGCACCAACTTTAAAGCTGCACCCAAATTAAACTGGTCATTATAATTACTTGGAAAAAAATTCAATTAGTCTCCCAAAAAATTACCTTAGAGGTTATTTTCCTCAAAGGGCAAGCTTCGGGAAATCTAGAGGCTCTATCCATAATCGTCAATATATATACATAACCAGATTTGGTCTACAGTAAAGGACCAACCACATCTATTACCAATTTCGAGAACTGCTCTCTGATAGCAGGAATAGGATTTAAAGGAACCTTCGGAATAATTTGATCGGGTTTTCCCATTACCTGCCAAACCTCACACTCTTCCACAAAACGTTTTACAGACGATTTCATTCTAAGCCACCAAAGTATTTAGCCAATTTAAGGAAAGTTTTCCATACCCCAAAAGGACCTGAAAGGAAATTATCGTGAGCGAGACTTATTACTGATTCAAGGAACTGAGAAGGGACCAACAATTGTTCGATCCAAGAAGTCTTACTCAGATCATCAGTCGCCGGTCTACTAAATTGGTACAATATATTATAAATAAAACCAAACCTAGATCACTAATATCCCCTCACTCAAAATTAAATTCATCTTTCTGGCCCTTAAAGAAAGCCGAACGGTCCCAATCAGGCTTCAAAGCCTTGATAATAACAGAATTATTCATACTATCTACAGACCCGGGTCTTTCTACAGCTACGTGTAAACTCCTAAGTAACAATTTATCATCATTATCTATTTCAGCAGCTCTGGCAGTGGCACGGGTCATTACAGAAACTGGATGAGCATGAATAGACAAAATGGGAAATAATTCACGACCTTCATTATTGAGCATATCATTTCCCAAAATTCCGTCAATACCAAGGATGGGTAGATTATCGACAATGGCCAACTCTATCACTCTATCATATCTGGGAAAGGACATGCTAACATCCACCAATGGAGCAGATACAACTGTGTTCGGGTACAATCCCAAAACAACATAACTACATGAAAACTCTTAAAAAATTTGAAGATTTACCTAAAACCAGAGACCGAGCGGTGCCAGTGTCTATCAAAAACTTCACATTGATGTTGCCCGATTTAAGGATTATTTTACCTGGCCAGACATATTTATCTAAATTAAGTCAGGAATTCTTATTGCTAGCGGAGGATTATCATGCCTGTCTACACTACTGCTAACTACTGGCGGTTTTTCGTCCTTATCATTAGAGTCAGACCTGTTTGAAATTAATGAAATAGGATTCTGTCCATTTCTCTTTAAATACCTCCTATGGGCATGGCATTGGTTCTGGAAGTGACCTGGATTGTTGCACCAGAATCAGGTTCTTTGACGTCCAGAACTTTGGTTATCATAATCATTATGGTTATTGTTACTGGAAATAGGCATACCCCTGTTAGCAAAACTACGTGGAGGAGGAAGCCCTCCAGAGATTCCAACATTCTTATTACCTGGAAAAGAACTTGCATTAGCTTTAGAAACAGACGAGGAGGGTTCTACTCTATTAAAATTATCAACTACACGAGAAGAGGGATCGTTCTTACTCGGATAACTGAAATTACCCGCCCCAAAATGATGAGTCAAAATATATTCATCGGCCAATTGGGTTGCATATCTCACTCTCACAACCTTTACCTCCTCGAGATGGACTCTTAACTCCTTGCTACACGCCTTCTTGAACTCTTCAAGGAGCAACATTTCCATTAATGCCGCAAAAGACACTACCTGGCGACTCTTTATCCAGTCGTCGAATTGATTTTCCTTGAGCCGAGCAAATTATACAAATGACTGAGAAGGGTGTTTGTTGTCATTCCTAAACTTTAACCTTTAAGCATCGGGTAACAAATCATAGGTTTTAAGGACCAGTGTTTTAACCTTCTGATAATCCCGAGCATTTCCTTCCTCAAGGCATTGTACATCCGGATTGCCTTGCCTACCAACCTGCATTGGATTAACACAGTCCATATTTCCGAGGGCCAAGACAATCGAGTGGCAACTCGCTCAAATGCCTTGAAGAATTCAGGGACGCTCTTTTCGTCAAACACTGGCACCAACTTTAAAGCTGCACCCAAATTAAACTGGTCATTATAATTACTTCCGGGGTAACTGATCACATTGGTCCCCTGCAACCTAGCCATCTGTAAATTTATATTTACCACCTCCAACTCGTTCTCCTCAAACTATAATTTCCTTAATTCTATCTTTTTACTGATTAACTTTAATTCTATTTCCTCCTTGGACTATCCTTGAACAGGAACCGGAGCCAGAGGTTCCTTTGCCCTAGGATTCGAAATAGGAAAAATGGTCTTAGTTGACCCATTAGCTTTGGGTAAATCGGAGGGACCTTAAAAAATAATACCTGTGAGGGGAGGATCATCAAAAAGCGTTAACTCCGCTTTCATGCTCACTTTTTCATCCTCCGAATCTCCCTCAAATATACTACCTTCACCATTACTACCCGCTCTACTTTCGTCAATCAAATTTTCGGCCTTGGGTAAATCCTAAGAAATTCTATCCCTAATCGCAATTAGGACCACTTTCTTAGTGCCCACAGGCTTCAGCGGAACACCTAATCATTGAGCACACTCAACTGAATTTTTCCAACTGAACACAGGCAAATGCTTAATACAGTCGACTGACCCTAAAAATTCGGCCGGATCAAATACAAAATCCTCCATTATACCCAATTTATCAGGGGAGAAAGGTAATACACTACAATAACATAAAAAAATATTGTCAAATTAACCAAGTGCCGTTCTACTGACGAAAACACTGAGTACACTTGAGAACAATCCTGTTACGGTCGCCAAATTGTTACAACCCTTGGGGTCTTAATTAAAGTTCTTATTATGATTGTTGTCAGTAAAAATGTAATTCTGTGCTAAAGTTCAGCAGAAACAAAACACTCAGTAAAACTTCATAATATTTAGTACTTGATAATAACAAAAATTTAGGTCAACCTTGTCTGATATAGCAAATATCACAACCAGATGACAAGGAATAACAAATGCACATAATTTGAATAACTATGAATTCCCTTAAGCTATTAAACGAAATCCTAACCAAGATATAAGAAATAAAATTAATAAATATTTAACTCTTTTGGATCCCACAACCTAGCTAGCCAGACCAGACATTACTATAAAACTAAACTCAAGAAAGAATGAAGCTGAGTACAAAAACACATGAAAACAATTATAAATCCTACCTAGGAACACACGTCCAAACACAACAAAAACCTCCACTGTGATATACTTACAGAAGGACTGCATATATGGCCACGACAAAAAATACAGAAATAAAGAACCATATATATATATATATATATATATATATATATATATATATATATATATGAAATTATCTTAGCTTACAAACAAAAAAGATATAGTTTTCCTCACTTTCAAATAATAATATAATAGAGGAGACAAAATTAAGACCGTTATCCACTCCTCCTACCAGCAAGCTGGGCAGGACCAGTACGCCAGGGTAGAACACGCCAGGTACAACGATCTCTACTCGATAAACAGAGATACTCTGTCTTACCTGGTAACAGCCTCCCTACGGGTCACCTCACGAGCTAGCAAGCTCCTAAACACCACTGCAGATGGCACGAGACGACAGGGCCAGTAAGCCAGAGACAAAGCCAACTCACTGGGTACTCCTTAGTGTCAGGGAACGGCCGAGCAGACTCAAGTCGCAAGTGACAGGAGCACCTGCAAGTCTCTCTCCGAAGTACACCGAACTGGCGTAGATGCAAGAAACCACTCGAGTCGCAGGTGACAAGAGCACCTGCAGACTATAAACCAAGGCGAAGATCCACAAAAAAAAATTCCAAAAACGTAGTCTAAGTCACAAGCCTAACCGTTGTCATCCAATATTTCAATTTCGTAAGCAGCTTAAGGAATGTTGTTGGGGGAGTGCTCAAGCCCGAACTGTCCTCTGTCTGAGCACCTACCTCAGATATCAACACGCTTTCATTATCACTCGGGCAAACAAAATACAAACGTTAAGACGATAGTTCAAATAAGGTAATTGAGCGAGGAGTAGGCGAGAAACAATCAACAACACACCACTTTAAAACTACCTTAAGCTATAGCAGAAACCACTTAAAACTAGAACAATGTTGACTTAAACAAATGAGAAATTTACTTTACTCCAATATTATATATATATATATATATATATATATATATATATATATATATATATATATATATATATATATATATATATATATACATATATATATATATATATATATATATATATATATATATATATATATATATATAGTTTTCTAAAAATTTAAAAAATACCTAGATACAATGTAAAATTCTGAGTGATCTAGAAATAGATTAATCAAATGACAAAATTAAAATAATACGTTATTATGCTTGAAAATGGGCTCTCCCCAAAGGGAATTCTCCAGTGTCTCATAAAAGAATAGGAAGTTCTTGATTCAAGGAAATGAAAATCCTTCCAATTGCTACTACTCGGTTATGCAATGTTATTTTTTGTAGCATTTCAAACAATTATAAAAGACTCTAATACTGCATACATTTAATACATTTATAAAAGGGTTTAAAAAAAATAGATGCCTTATCTGTAGATGAAATGTAGAAAATATTCGTAGTCTCTCTCTCTCTCTCTCTCTCTCTCTCTCTCTCTCTCTCTCTCTCTCTCTCTCTATATATATATATATATATATATATATATATATATATATATATATATATATATATATATATATATATGGAGTGAGGAAAGCTCTGGGTGATAGGAGGATAGATGTGAGAGAGGCAAGAGAGCGTACTAGAAATAAGAATGAATGGCGAACGATTGTGACGCAGTTCCGGTAGGCCCTGCTGCTGCCTCCGATGCCTTAGATGACCGCGGAGGTAGCAGCAGTAGGGGATTCAGCATTATGAAGCTTCATCTGTGGTGGATAATGTAGGAGGGTGGGCTTTGGCACCCTAGCAGTACCAGCCGAACTCGGTTGAATCCCTTGTTAGACTGGAGGAACGTAGAGAGTAGAGGTCCCCTTTTTTGTTTTGTTTCAATTATTGTTGTCGGCTACCCCCCAAATTTGGGGGAAGTGCCTTGTTATATATATATATATATATATATATATATATATATATATATATATATATATATATATATATATATAAATATAAATATATATATATATATATATATATATATATATATATATATATATATATATATATATATATATATGCATATATATGTATATATATATATATATATATATATATATATATATATATATATATATATATATAAATAAATACAGTATATATATATATATATATATATATATATATATATATATATATATATATATATATATATATATATATATATATATATGTATATATATATGTATATATATACAGTGTATATATATATATATATATATATATATATATATATATATATATATATATATATATATATATATATATATTTAGGTGTGTGTGTGTGTATCAATAGATGAATTTTTTCATTTATAGATTTTTATTGGTTTTGACCATTTGAGAGTATACCAATAATGCATCCTTCAGACAGGTTCATACACACACAAAAAAATCGGAGAAAAATGCAGACATCATCTTCATCATATCATTCAATGCATGAAGCCGAGGTCTTTATTTTGAGTTAGTATCTCCTCTCTAATGAGGAGGGAAGCCCGTGAGAATGACAGTCCCATCCACATAAAATGTACTTTACATATCATATCTATCGTGTTCAAAATACTAAAAGCGAAAAATAGAAAGATGAAAAACATTCACGCACATAAGATTAAATGCGTATGCAAGCCTACATCAACAACAATAATCGCAACTGATGTGTTGTTAAAAAAAGGAGCCAACTGAAATTTCATCTTTATTCACATTAAATGACAAATACATCCATTGATTATAAGTAATCTTAAGCAAATTCCTTTCCCCTATAATTACAAATTGACCTCTGCATAATTCCTGATCTAATTGTACAATATGATACTAAATCCAAAACTATTTCCAGCTAACAGTCACCAAAACCACAATTTTGCTGGTCAGAAATAGACAATGAATTTAACAATATATGTAAACCATCATCACAAACAAGTAGTATTTATGCAACGATAAGCACATCCCTGAAACAACAGATTTCATGGAAATGTTATCTGTTGTTTATGCTTAACTGCAAATTTGTACTCGTACGCTCCAGTAATGTAATCCAATAATCGAGAAAGTATTAGTTACCAACACTATTTCTTGGTCAAACAACAAATTCTCGAAATACATAGAGGTTCAGCAAATCTATTGAAACAGTTTACTTAATTGTTGGAAGGAGACCCTCATCGTATATTTAGAAAAGGAAAAGGCAATTGGCCGTCCAGAATGTTGTAAAATTGAAATTTTCCCTCTGTAAGGAAGACTAATAATTGTGCATTTTGCAATAATATAGAAAGATAGATAGATAGATAGATAGATATGTGGAATGGAATGCAGTACTAAGGAAGAACGAAAATCAAAGGAATGGAGATATTATCTAATAACATGAAGGTAAAGGGAGAATTAAGATAGGTAGATAGATAGAATGGAATGCAGTACTAAGGAAGAAAGAAAATCAAAAGAATGGATATATTATCGAATAACACAATAGTAAAGGGGGAATTAAGATAGATAGATAGATAGAATGGAATGGAGTACTAAGGAAGAGATAAAATCAAAAGAATGGATATAATATCAAATAACACAATGGTGAAGGGAGAATTAAGATAAATAGATATATAGAAAGGAATGCAGTACTAAGGAAGAAAGAAAATCGAAAGAATGGAGATATTATCAAATAACACAATGGTAAAGGGAAAATTAAGATGTTATAGACTATTTAACGAGGAAGCGGAAAAGGGGAATAGAAAACAAGATAATACCAATAACTTTAATCTACGTAAATTATGGCTAACGACAACATTGTGCGCATACATACAAATATATACACGCTTGCTTAAAAATTAACTAAAAAGGATTATCCAGTTTAATGAATGAATGTGAAATAGAAATCTTGAACTCCAACATTTAGTTAAAAGGAAAGTCGAAGAGCAAATCTTTGAATTCAATTCAAATATATATTTTATTTTCAACATACGATTCAACCTAAAGTTATTGAAAGCAAACCAATATCATTTAAAATCTTTACAATGACCCCATCATCTCTCACAGTCGCTCCCTCCCATTCCGAATTAAATTACACTTTCCTTTCATTGTCTCCTTTGTCTTTATACTTATCTTAATGCAGCAATTTGTTTCGCCATCGTTGGTACAAATCCCAAATGGTCCTTTGCCAGTGAATTGTTATGTAATGAAAACTCAAACAAAGACAATTTTAGGACTTTACTCAATGTGTTTGAAACTATTGAAGAAAACAATGTAGCGTTTGCTTAGTTGTGATGGTCGTGTCATAACATAAACCTAAGCTTTACAGATCGTTATTAACAAACTGGTTGAATTCCACTTGAATGGGGCAGCGTGATATACAAATTGAAATGATCTTAGAAGATAAGAAGTCGACTTAAGATTTTTGTATTTCTAAACATACGTTTCCATATCTGTTGTATAACATCTTGCTCTCAATCTTTGTTAGATTTATAATTATCTAGCATTTTAATATCAATGACCTGTTATTAAGATGAATAGATATCAAAAGTATTGACATGTGCAAATGAAAGAGAGCTGAAAAAGAAACTGAAGACCATATTGTCATTCAAATGATGATATAAATAATCGCTTCCATACAAGAAATGATTATAGTCGCTGATGACTCCTGGAAATTCTTTGGAGATTACAAACAAAATAAGAGTTACTTTTTCCAAAAAATGAATGAAAGACTTTTGCTGCTCTATCCAATGTAATGAATTACAATCTTTCATTTCATTTATTACAAGAATATCTTTTTTTTTTCATTTCTTGATATATATAATTTATTTTATTAATTTTTATAGTCACGCATATCTTACAATAGATTCTATTAATTTTCTTTTTACTATTCCTTTTCAGATTCTACTTATTAAGGTAAAATCAGAATATTCACAACTTTAACAGATGAAAAATCTTACTCAGAATATTTTCTTTCCCTTTAAATGATATCATTAATTTTCCTATTATATGGATGTTTCCCATCTATTGGGAATGTAAATAGGCCTCTCTCTCTCTCTCTCTCTCTCTCTCTCTCTCTCTCTCTCTCTCTCTCTCTCTCTCTCTCTCTCTCTCTCACAATGAAAGAAACTTTTCAAATCTTCAGTAGATATTTAGTTTTTGCTGTTTATACAATTTATATCATTACCCCATGGAGGTAAAGCAGACCTCGTCTACATAAAGTCTACGTAAATGTAGAGGCTAAATTCCAAAACGGCCTGTAGCACCCTACCTCTGTATCTCCATACATAACAAGGCCATGAAAAAAGAGAGGATATCTTTTGAATGGTTTCGCTCCCGTAGAGTGAGGAGTAATTTACCTCGTCGAGGCCCTCATGTTTTGATGGTATACAAGTGTTATGAGGAAGACAGAGATTTACGTCAGTTATTATTATTATTATTATTATTATTATTATTATTATTATTATTATTATTATTATTATTATTACTTGGTAAGCTACAACCCTGGTTGGAAAACCAGGATGCTAAAAGCCCAAGGGCTCCAAAAGGGAAAATATCTCAGTGAGGAAAGCAGATAAGTAAACAAATAGAATAGTGCGCCTGAGTTGCTACCCTCAACGGTCCGCTAACAACCAGGTACAACTTTTTCTGCTTAAGAGAATGGAGGTCTTCTCAATGTTCTTAATGCATTAATTTTTTCCTTCTAAAGGTCGGGGACTTGAACGTATTACTAACCTTGCTAACTCCTACGCTACCGAAAGCACCAAGAGAGAGAGAGAGAGAGAGAGAGAGAGAGAGAGAGAGAGAGAGAGAGAGAGAGAGAGAGAGAGAGGGGGGGGGGGAGAGAGAGAGAAAGAGAGACGATATTTAACGAAATGAAAGAATACTAAAAGTAATAAGCAAAAGGAGGACCCCAGATAAAGTTCCACAAATGATATGACAGTTTGGAGTCACTGTCATGCTTTTCATTATCAGATGTGATGGCATTAACATAGAAATGAGAATTTGGAATGAGATGTCGCTGGCTGTCATAGAATTTAATCTGCATATATCCTTTCTTGCTTGAAAATATGCAAATTTGTTTAATTTCTACAGTCATTTGTATTGAAACTCAAGCAAGTGTTGTTTAATGTGGCATTAAATACCAGCGAAAGTTGAAAGAACAAAAGGCTCCATATTTCTAATGTGATATGATGCAGTGGTAGTTAAAAAGAAAGTAAAACTGAAAATCATTGGTATGGAGTGTATTTGTAATTCAGACTTGCTTATAATAATTAATATTATTAATTGAAGATATGAATACCGTGAAGAGTAAAACATCAGGACTCATTACCTTCAATTTCAAATGTACTAATTTTTAAGCACACACTTATTGAAAAAAAAAATGAATAGAT
>NC_090742.1:124022400-124032400 GCF_036898095.1 Palaemon carinicauda | reverse complement strand
ATTACCGCTGGAAATGAGGATGACTTACAGAGGACGGTTGTAGAGTGACAAGAGACTTTGGAAAGGGGTAGCTAAACAAGAAAATTATTATGGATACAGCTATCCTGGTAAGCAGTAAGAAGGTAGGGACCGGATAGCACTGCATGAAAGTAGAGGTTCAGTTATAAAACAGGTGGAAAATTTAGAATATTGGGATCTACTATAATTCATATGGAAGATGTTTCACTGAACTATTGAATAGGATAAAAAGAAGCCTTGGGGAAGTGGAGAGAGGTAGTGGGAGTGCCATGTGATAAGAAAATGCCAATCAAGCTGTAAGTCAAGATCTATAGCACAGCAATAAGACCAGTTTTAATGCATGGATCAGAAACTTGGGCTTCACGACTTAAAAAGCAAGAAAAGCTAGAGTGAGCAAAGGCAAAAATGTTGAGGCGAATTAGGGGAATATGATTGCATGAGCTATTGGATAAGGATGAAATAAGAAGAATGACAAGCAGCGCAAAGACTACAAAGGAGATGATAGTGTCACGACTGAGATGGTGTAGGCACGTGGTGAGAATGGAGCCTATTATGGAGGAGAAGATCGAGAGGGAGGCAGAGAATTAAATGGCGAGATAAGGTGAGGGATAATATGGAGAGAAGAGGTTGGATGAAAGAGAATCCATTTGCTAAAATTCATTAGAGGGAACGCAATAGGCAATATACATCTATATTTTTGTATACATACATATATAGACACACACACAAACACACACACATGTATATATATATATATATATATATATATATATATATATATATATATATATATATATATATATATATATATATATATATATATATATATATATATATATATGTATATATATATATATGTGTGTGTGTGTGTGTGTGCGTGCGTGTGTGTGTATGTATGTATTCATAAATATAAGTGATTTTATTGTTTGCGTGTGTTTCAAGGACCAGCTATATGCGGACAAGTATACGACTAATTGTATAGATGTGCTACTTAGGTGACTACCTTCATATTATAGGCACACACACAAACACACACATGTATATATATGTATATATATGTATATATATATATATATATATATATATATATATATATATATATATATATATATATATATATGTGTGTGTGTGTGTGTGTGTGTGTTTGTGTGTGTGTGTATGTATTCATAAATACAATATAAGTGATTTTATTGTTTGCGTGTGTTTCAAGGACCAGCTATATGCGGACAAGTATACGACTAATTGTATAGATGTGCTACTTCGGTGACTACCTTCATATTATAGACACACACACAAACACACACATGTATATATATATATATATATATATATATATATATATATATATATATATATATATGTGTGTATATATATATATATATATATATATATATATATATATATATATATATATATATATATGTGTGTGTATATATATATATATATATATATATATATATATATATATATATATATATATATATATATATATGTGTGTGTGTGTGTGTGTGTGTATGTATTCATAAATACAATATAAGTGATTTTATTGTTTGCGTGTGTTTCAAGGACCACTTATATGCGGACAAGTATACGACTAATTGTATAGATGTGCTACTTCGGTGACTACTTCATAAAATGCACATCTTCATATAGTGTTTTCTTGGTATTTGCTTTTTTTTGAGTTTTAACCATATCTATTTATTCATGTAAAGTATCATTCATAATTTGCAATTAATAAGTGCCTTAAATCTAGTTCCTTTTATAACGACTACTTGTTTGCTTTTGCAGCCTTTGATTAATGTTCATAAACATATGACATTCATGAATAATTTATCCGAATACAGTATCATATCTAATGAAAAAATAAACATTGCAATACAACGAATTTAAATTATATTGAAGGTTTCTATCGTCACAAGTCTGACACCAAAGTTGTCTAAAAGATGAGATAAGGAGGTCAAAAGTAAAATTCTAATGACACGTGACTTTCTTCAAAAAGATTAATATAAAACCTTAACAACTGGTAGGAGACTTTAGTCTGATTGCTCACAGCAAACCAAAGTAGTATGGGTGGCTCTGACAAGTAAAACTTTACTGATCATGGCAATACACAAGCCTTTTCACCACCTTAAGTTACCCCCACTCAGAAACGGTAATATACAGTAATATCTTCATTATCATCATCATCATCATCATCATCATCATCATCTCCTCCAACGACTATTGACACTAATGGGCCTCGGTTAGATTTTGCCAGTCGTCTCTATCTTGAGCTTTTAATTAACAGAGAGAAAATAGAAAAGAGAAATACGATAATATAGCTCTCCCTAAATAGGGGATGTTTGTAACCATGATACCATCTACAACGAAAGCTAATATGAATATTATGACAGGTAATTTTCTTTAAAACCCTCAACTTTGACAAAAGTTTTTTATCTTTTTCCACCAACAAAAATTATGTTTTTATTTCAAAATATGAAGGTATCCTCCAGGAAACTTTTAGTCTACACTCCCGGAGTTTTAATGGATCCTTTAAGTTGTTAGGAAGTTGCTCCTCGATTTGATAGAAAATGTTTTTTATTAACAGCACAAGAAAAGGAGACACGTGCTACAACTTCTCTTCCCCTCCTAACACGCAGTCTGTTCTTGTGATTACAACTGAAGAAACCGTTTCAGAGATGTTATCGTTTTAATGATTTAACGGTGATTTTGTTTAAGAAAATATTATGGCAAAGCAGAATAGTTTTTGTGATTTTAATTTTCATCTCTGTACCATTACCAATAGGAACTTGATTATCATTTTAATATTATATACTCACATATCATGCGAAAACATAAAAAAAAGTATTATGACTGGTATTAAAGCTAGTTATTTCATTATAACAAGTGACGGAGTAGGTTATATTATATAAACATATATATATATATATATATATATATATATATATATATATATATATATATATATATATATATATATATATATATATATATATATATATATATTTGGGCTCAAGCCATGTCGTCCTGATGGAAGTTCCTATAGGGTAGCTTCCTAGGGTATATTACAACTACGGCGATATTCCCAGAGAATTTACCTTAAGGTATTAAGGTACCAGAATTCTAACTCCTGGAGCGAGTATCCCTCGTGAAAGGGATATCGCGACATATCAGAGGACGTATTCTAGACACGTCACATGGCAATCTACGACCTGAACAGAGATTCCGTCTCGTAGGAGGGAGATTGACGAGATACGAATTCGGGAAAGAAAAAGGGGAGCCGCTCCCAAGGCTTCCCTATCCCCCGATTCGTATGCGTGCCTGGCGCCAATCCTGGCGCCATCTGTATTCCTTTTTGCGTAGCTTAACAACTCGGTGTTTTTTCCTGTTTTTCTCGCAAATCTTGGATTTATTCAGCTTTTCATGGCTTCTTCGTCTTCGTTGACCTCGGATAAGTTGAGTATAGTGTATGTTATGTATAAATGTAGGCTCTTGGTAAAATTTTGAGTGATTAATGGGATTAATCTTTGATACAAGAGCCGTAGCCTACCAGAGGTGTCCTGGACACTGTCACTCGCTAGGTATAAATTAGTTAGTCAGAGTGACATTCCTGGTTGTTTTGCTTAATAAATTTTAGCTATTTAGCTTTACATAGGATTTCCTTTCGTGCTTAGTATTATTTGGCGAAGTATTCGCCATTCTGGCCTACGCTAGGCCATGTAGCCTAGTCGTTTGGTCCTAGTACTTAATGCATGATTTTGGTTTTTCCGAGTGTAATTAAAATTTTATTGAAGCTTTAGGCTATATTTTATACATTTTAGACTGTGGAATATTTCCAAGATTGTATACGTGAGAGTTTCGGTGAATTAGGTAATCGATTCTCTTGGTGCCTAGGCTAATTGCTTATGGAGCCTTAGTATACTTTATTATACTCCCCGGTTGCTTTCTTTTCTTCGGAGAAGGTATGCAATGCCTTTCCCTCTGTTTAAGCCTTGGGCTTATCCCTAAGTGGTTTTTTCCGAATTTATTTTCGATAAAACTATACTAGGGTGTTACTGTACCTTCCTGTTCCAGCAAAGTCTGGTTCAAAGAGGGACAGAACAACAGAGTTTTTAGTCTGAGTCCGTGTTGTCTGGCTTGGGGCAGAGTCTCCCTCGCTGACCTAACACTTACAAAGGGAGCTTAGCTCCCTTAGGTCACTATCGAAGGTTTCTGTAAGTTATGATTCCTTCTTTTGTGATCGACCAGACTAAGTCCTGTTGCTGTTCTCGGGGAGGATAAAATCTTCCCTTGGGAGTAGCAACGCCTTCCTTGCTTTGGTGCTCTGGAAGCTGGCAAGTATTATACTACTGTGCTGGCCCTTTCCCTTAGATCTCCCTTAGGCTAAGACAAAGTTCTTGGCTGCGGGTGATCTGTCACTAAAGCAAGGTTGGCAGGACCCTCTTGTCCCTTCCCCCTCTATCTACGTAATGGCCTAGCCATTACTGTACTGTACCTTGCCGGCCGGCAGAGCTGGCCGGCAGGGGTATTACTGTACTGTACGTCATTCTACTTCTGGACCTAGTATAGGTTGGGATGTGGAATTGACTAAGCCCATTGCCGGCCGGCAGAGATGCTGGACGGCAAGGGTCTTATGTTTTCGAGTGCTGCCCGGACCTCTCTTGGTCCCTCATCCATGCCTGCCGGCAGAGCCGGACGGCATTGGTCAAGGAAGCCTGAATTAAGTTTCTCCCCTTCCTTATATGCACTCTTTCGGTTGCCGGGCTCGGGGGGTTGTGTACACTCTTATCCCGGCATCCATTCTATTTTCTTCTAGTGCTGTACCTGTCCCGGCTGCCGGCCTATGAGGCCGGCTGCCGGCCTATGAGGCCGGCAGCCGGGCAGGTGTAGTCTTCTGGTTCTTTTGCTGCCGGCTGGCATCGGTCTTGTACCTTTGCCGGCCGGCTTATGTCAGTCCTTGTCTGCCGGTCACCAAGAGTGTGGCCGGCAGCTGGGTACTACCTTGTGTAGTTGCTGGCCGGCAATCATTGCCGGCCAACACTGGCTGTTGCTGGCCGGCAGCTGCTGCCGCCGGCACAGGCATTTGAACCAGAGGGCTGCCGCCCTATAGCTGTTAAGTAGTATACTTTAAAGCTAATTGTGGTGTGTGCCGGCCGGCAAAGGCAGGCCGGCACACATCCTCCTATACTGTACTAGTATTCTTCTGTATAGCATATACAGTAAGAAGAAAACTATAGTAAAAGTTTAGGTACAGCACTGTATCTTCTAACACTATTGTGTTTTCTTGCACGGCCCTTTGCTGTTGCCTTCAGACAAGATGCAGAGTTCTTCCCTGTCTATTATCCCGGATTTTAAAATCATTGCCTAGGTGTGAGCTCCACCTGTTTCCTCTGGAAACTTTGCATTGGTTACTCTAGTAGAGATAAACCATTTTGATTTTATTATCTGGAAGGCTGCAGCAATGGGTTGTGAAGGAAACACAAGTGTGTGTCTTTAATTTCTGAATTGTTATGCTATACTATGCATATCCAGTGATACATAGTTCACTTGATACTCATGGAAATTTCTTCTCTTTACAGAAGGACACTCCGAAGTGGGGAAGTGCTTTCTGCAATGTCAGCAGCAAGAACCTCTGCGGACATGAGTTTTGTAGGAGACACGCAGCATACGCTGTCTCCAAGGATGATCTCCGGTATTGGGACCCTCAGGTATGTACTGTGTGCACTAACCTGATTAATGAGACATTTAAATAGCTAGGAAGAAGCTTCGTACCTGGGTAAGGGGCTTCCAAAAGTACACTTCTGGCCCTTATCTTCCAAGTGAGAAGATGAGGGCGTATCTTTTCCCTAAGGCATCAGCTGATGCAGTGATTCCCCAGCCTCAAGAGGAGATCCCCTAAGTTCAGATCCAGGTGGATGCTGAAGTCGCGGTCACGATGCAAGACATCCAGCTAAATGACAGGATATCTGATGTGGACGGGTGTCAGGAGGAAGACCTCCTTGCAGAAGCCCAGGATGAAGTTCAAGCCCCTCTACATCGGCCGGTCTCCCAGTAGAGCTGGGACAGGCCCTCTCTTCTATTGTTGGAATGATCCAACAAATGCAGAAGGAGAATCAGGAGAAGGCGGCTGCAATGGAACTGCGAATGCAGTGCCTTGCAGAATCACATGGGCCCCAGAAAAGCTCAATGTGAAAGACCTTCCTTTGTGCTCGGATGCTAACCCATGGAGGTATGCTGAGCACATGTCGATGACGACTGGAAAGATCGTCATCTCGGATATGCTGGGCTCAGTTCCCCTGGAGGGTGGAATTCTGGCCCAGCAAGGCACCATATCCGGACTGTTATGTCCGGCTGAGGAAGGAACCAGCTTCAAAGGAGGAGGCAGAGCCGAAGGAGGTCATAGTGATGACCATGCTAAGGCTCAAGCTCTACTTTCATCTTCGATGAAAGAGAGGGGCTTCTCTAACTCAAAGGTAGCTGCATTGAATAGGAAGCTCCCTTCCTTTGTGTCCTCGCCTACTAGAGCCTTCCCCCTTTTACAGAAAGGGTTTCTGGCTGTACTAAAAGCATTCGAGGCCGGCAAGTCTTGCCCCTCCCTAGAGGAGTGTAAACCCTTGTCGCTGGCCCTGCCTATGGACCAAAAAGATTGGAAGGACGTCCATCTTACGTTCTAAGTGGGAAAGTTGGAGGCTGATATTGCCGGACGTCAGTTCGGCAAGGACCTCCCTAAGCTGTCTGACTTTCTTTTGCGAAGTGAGTTCGATACAAAAGAAAGACTGACTGCCTCAATGTCTCTTCAGACTACTCTCGAGACGATGGCAAGTGACCCCAAGGTCCATGAAATGTTCATGGTAGTGGCCAAGCCTCATCTGGCCACAGTGACGAAGGACCTTTATGGCTTCGTCAAGGCAAGGAGAGCTTGTAGGGAGTTCGTGTTTACCTCGGCTACAGTGAGGCACGAGCTAAAGAAACTAATCTCCTCCAACATTTGGGGAAAAGACCTTTTTCCCTACCGACTTGGTCAAAGAAGTTTTTGATAAAGCCACCTTGGAGAATAGAAACCTTCTCCAGAAGTGGGACCTGGCTATCAAAAGAAAGTCTTCCCCGGATGAGGGTCCTCAACCAAAGAGGAAGACTATGAGGACTAGGCTACCGTCTCGGCCAGCCAAGCCTCTTAGACAGCAACAGCAACTGCAATTGCCATTGCCCCCAGTGCCCCAGATCGTGGCACAAACCCCGACCACCTTTCAGTGGGTACCCCAGGCCGTGTCGACACAGTCCACGGCATTCACCCCAGCGTTCGAAGGGCAGTCTACTTCCTTCCGAGCAAAGCCTAGAGGAGCAGCCAGAGGCTCGTCTAGACGCCCCTCAAGGGGAAGGGGATTCAGGGGTGGTCGTGGTCAGGAAGGCAAGACCTCAGGACGGCAGTCCAAGTGAGGTGATACCGGTAGGAGGGAGACTTCTGAAATTTCGGGATCGGTGGACCTTCGATCCCTGGGCCCACAGCCTACTCAAGAATGGATTGGGCGGGAGCTGGTACAGCACTCCACCCCCGTACCTTCGGTTTTTACAACACTCCACCCCCGTTATGGAGGAGTACGTTCAAGAACGGTTGGAGAAAAAGGGTGAAGCCCATCAATTTCTAAGGGAGGCTGTTTTGTGTTCCCAAGAAAGACTCGGAAAAGCTCAGAGTCATTCTGGACTTGTCGCCACTTAACAAGTTCATAGTGAATTGCAAATTCAAAATGCTAACACTGCAACACATAAGGACCTTACTGCCCAAGAGGGCATATTCCGTCTCTATAGACTTGTCAGATGCCTACTGGCACATTCCAATTAGCCATCGACTCTCCCCCTACCTAGGGTTCAGGCTACAGCGAAGACTATACGCCTTCGGAGCCATGCCATTCGGGCTAAACATAGCCCCAAGGATTTTTACGAAGCTTGCGAGCGTAGCTCTCAAACAATTTCGCCTAAAAGGAATTCAGGTAGTAGCCTACCTGGACGACTGGTTGGTGTGGGCAGCATCCGAGACAGAATGCTTGCAAGCTTCCAGTCAGTGATCCAGTTCCTAGAGTACCTAGGCTTCAAGATCAACAGAAAAAGTCTCGACTTTCTCCATCTCAAAAGTTCCAGTGGCTAAGATCCACTGGGACCTTTTGTCACACCGTTTCTCCACCCCAGCGAAGAAAAGGAAGGAGATAGCGGGTTCTGTCAAGAGACTTCAAGATTCCGAAAGGATATCAAGACACGAGCAGGAGAGAGTACTGCGCTCTCTCCAGTTTGCTTCGGTGACAGACCCAGTGCTAAGAGCACAGCTAAAGGATGCAATCGGAGTTTGGAGAAGTTATGCATCAAACGCGTGAAGAGATCTGAGAAGACCAGCCGCTTCGGCTAAGTACTCTTCTCAGGCCTTGGTCCCAAGCCAGACATCTAAAGAAGTCAGGTTCTTCTTCAGCCACCTCCCCCGTCGGTGACGATTCACTCAGACGCCTCAAAGGAGGGATGGGGAGGTCACTCTCATCGGAAAAAAGTCCAGGGGACTTGGTCCAGGCTATTCAAGACCTTTCTCATAAAACTTTCTAGAAGCTAGGGCAGTGCTCCTTACCTTAAAGAAAGTCTCCCCGCGTCATTCGTTCCACATAAAGTGGTAATAGACAGCGAGGTAGTTGTAAGATACTTGAATCGACAAGGATCGAGGTCACCACCTCTCAACCAGGTGATGTTGGCCGTCTTCCGATTGGCGGAAAAGAAGAAGTGGTACCTGTCGGCAGTTCACCTTCAAGGAGTCCGCAATGTGACAGAGGACGCTCTATCCAGGTTCACACCGATAGAGTCGGAATGGTCCTTAGACGCAGGATCATTCTCCTTCATTCTGAATCAGTCCCAGAACTGCAGATAGACCTCTTTGCGACGAAAGACAACAAGAAGTTGCCCCTGTACGTGCCCCGTACGAGGACCCCTTAGCGGAAGCAGTGGACGCGATGTCCCTCGACTGGAACAGATGGTCCAAGATTTATCTGTTCCCTCCTCACAACCTTCTGTTGAGGGTCCTCAACAAACTGAGATCCTTCAAAACGTAGCGGCAATAGTGGCCCACAAGTGGCCGAACAGCGTGTGGTTCCTCCTGGCATTGGAACTGTAGCTGAAGTTTGTACCACTACCAGATCCAGTTCTGACCCAGCGAGTCCAGAAGTCAACTGTCTGCGCTTCATTACAGAAAACCCGGACCCTGCAGTTCATGATTTTCTCTCCCTAGCGGTGAGAAAGCGTTTCGGGATTTCGAAAGCCAGTATAGACTTCATTGAGGAATATAAATGCAAATCTACTAGAAGGCAATATGAGTCATCTTGGAGAAAATGGGTGGCCTTTTGTCAAGGCGAAGATTCCGCAGGAGATCTTGACAGACTTCTGCTTATCTTTTTTCCCCACCTCCATGGTCAAGGGTTGGCAGCGAACACGATTTCAGCGTGTAAGTCTGCTTTGACAAGACCCATTCTATATGCCTTCCAGGTCGACCTAGGTAACGAGATCTTTAATAAAGTCCCGAAAGCCTGTGCTAGGCTCAGACCTTCAGCACCTCCAAAGCCCATTTCATGGTCTTTAGACAAGTTCTTCATTTCGCTTCTCTGTTGAGCAATGAAGAATGTGCGTTAAAGGATTTGACACAAAAAGTTATTTTCCTAATTTGCACTCGCGTCCGGGGCCAGGGTTAGTGAGATTGTAGCCTCTCGAGAGAGGCAGGTCGTGTTCAGTTCCTGGATGGGGAAGAACTGAACCTGTTTCCGGATCCTACGTTTCTCGCCAAGAATGAGTTACCCACCAACAGGTGGGGTCCCTGGAGAATCTGCCCTCTGAAAGAAGATGCATCTCTATGTCCAGTAGAATGCCTAAAGGTCTATCTTCATAGAACTTCAGACTTCAAGGGTGGTCAACTATTCAGGGGAGAAACATCAGGCTCAAATTTATCTCTGAATCAACT
>NC_090742.1:124004900-124007400 GCF_036898095.1 Palaemon carinicauda | reverse complement strand
ATATATATATATATATATATATATATATATATATATATATATATATATATATATATTGAGCCCTGACAGAAATCCCGCCTAATCCTTTATATGAGAGTCCATTGAAAAAGGATTACCCTTTTTAACTACTCAATTTGGACTGCGTGTGATCAATCTGGAACATTGAATTCAACTATTTTTCTATTCTTCTATTTCATGCTACTTTTTATTCAGGCCTGTTTGTTGCAAACTCCTCAGGCGTGCAAGAACGGAAGCTGATAAAAATTAGGTCCTGGTTGATTTCAATTATACATCAAAGGGAAGCTATTTTCAGTTTTTTGGGAACGCTCATGCTACTTGGAATGCTATAATGCGAGATGTAAATGGTTTAGTTAATTCTTATCCTAATGAATTTGTATGTTAGGGTTTTGGTCACGATGTATATGCAAGTAAGAGGTGTTATTTCATATGCAGAGGCAAGATTTTTCTCTTTCGTAATGCAGAATCGGTAAAGAAATTATTTTAAAATGAACATGAAAGTAAGATTTTTCTTTTTAAACATATTCTAGTAAGTGATTCTTTATAGTTAACATCTTTGTAAAAGTTTTTTCTTATGCATAAACAGCTATTGGATTTGCTCTCAAAAGCACAAGTATATCCTATATTTTTACAATGCATATTCACAACGCACAAGCTGAATATCTATTTTTTCAACATACACGTATTTGGAGTGTAGATGCATTTGGGAGGTTTTTTATGCTATACATATGTAGGGAAAGAGCTTTCGTTTCCAGATACACATGTAAAGTAATGGGTTTTGCATTGCAAATGCATGTGAGTGATTTTTATAAGATAATATTTTGAAAGGATTAAAATTCGAATAGGAGAAAACATTTAGGCACTTCATATAAATTCTATTGTACGTTTATCAACTCAAAGTGAAAACCTGGTAGCTCTGTAAGTGTAATAGCTGGTGAATAGGTGATGGGAGCCAGCTGTTCCGGAGCAAATATTTATTGATAATCAAGGGAACTATTCATTCTGAAAGTTAAGCCTTAATAGTATGTCTGCCGCTGTGCCCGTGATTCGCATAATTCAAAAAGTGTTAGACCGAATCTCATGAAATTTGGTGGGATGATTGATCATCATGATCCAAGGATAGTTTTAATGGAATTTGTGAGTGATTGAGTCTAAATTCAAGGTCAAAGTCGGGAAAAAAAAAATCTTTTTGCCATTTCGTGGCCATTTTTTTTTTTTGGGGGGGGGGGGCTAATTTGCATGAAACTATCGTCAAACTGTGCATAATCCAATTGTCTATACTGTGATATACAACAAGATATAGGCGAAGGTATGCGCTCCACCGAATGCCCATTCTAGTTCTAAACGTACAGTGGTACACTGGATATTGAACTTAATCCATTCCAGAAGGGAATTCGAACACCAATTTATATTAACAAAGAATTCATCTTCCCCGTAGGTGAGAGTTAGGTGAATACTTTCCAGACCCCAATAATCACTCATTTTAAGACTTTTTACATGACAAAAAATACATGTATGAAATAAAATAATTTTTTTTAAGAGTTTATGGCTTGAGGTGAAGGTAGGGACAATGTCTGTAAGTAGCGGGGGTGGCTGACCTTTTGTTTCCCATGACCCAATTTTTTCACTTGCAATTCAGATGCGCCACACAAACTTTAACCCCTTTCAGTCTTTTAAGTATGGTGATATGGACATATTTGGCTGTTCTACATATAATCATTCAACACACACACACACATACACACACACACACACACACACACACACACACACACACACATATATATATATATATATATATATATATATATATATATATATATATATATATACATATATATATATATATATATATATATATATATATATATTAGCATTATTATGTTTTTTATGAGTAGGCATGCTTTTTTTCTTTTATTATCCCTGGGGTATATTGCACCACTTGTAATCATGCAATACGCCATAGTTTGGCCACACCTGTGTAAGGAGTAAGAGGTATTGTTTAGAATGGCAACCCAATCTAGATAAACGGTGAATAACTACACTAAGCTTGCTTGGGTCTTTCTCTTTCAACCTCTTTTTTTTCTGCTGACTGAGCTCATTTTCACTAAAATTTATGTTTAAAAATTATCCATTGCATTATGTTCAGGGATATTAATCACTGGGCTGGATGCAGCTTTATATATGTGATATTTTTCTAAAACCTTTCTTTAAGAACCTTTTATACACATTAGGAGTATCATTTCGTCTTAGCTACAATTATATAATGAATATATATATATATATATATATATATATATATATATATATATATATATATATATATGTATATATATATATATATATATATATATATATATATATATATATATGTGTGTGTGTGTGTGTGTGTGTGTGTGTACATGCATATATATATACTGTATGTATGTACGTATGTATATATATATATGTATATATATATATATATATATATATATATATA
>NC_090742.1:123994900-123999900 GCF_036898095.1 Palaemon carinicauda | reverse complement strand
CTATAAAGTGTAACGACTTCTCCGTAGTCCAGGTGTTTTCGTATACAAACAACCAATGTAAGTACAGTAGAAGCAAACAGCATGTACTGTATCTTGTTTTATTAAAACTGTTATAATTGCTTACAATCTTGCTTTATTAAAAGTGTCAATTATTTACAGATATCATGAATGATATAGTATTTACAACATACATACAAATACATATACATGTATTATATATATATATATGTATATATATATATATATATATATATATATATATATATATATATATATATATATATATATATATATATATATATATATATATATATATATATATATATACACACACACACATATATATGTATATATATATATATATATATATATATATATATATATATATATATATATATATATATATATGTAATAATTAGAATAGTAATATTACATGTTTAAAACAAATGACGTAATATGTCATGTTGGTTGGAAGAGCTAACCCTGGGATTTGCTGTAGTCATTCAAATTATAAACAGGATGTATAATGCAAACCTCGGCAAATTGACATTCTTTCTTAACGTCAACACATTGTCTCCTCGTGTGAAAGTTTGGGACGTCACCGGATGCAGGTGTCTTCCGATTCCGTCACGTGGCTAAATTAAAGCAAGCATACGATATCTGTGATATCGATAAATTATTCAGTTCATATCTAAACTTCACCAGAATTGGTCGTCTGGACCAACACAGCTTCCTCCAGTGATGGAGATGTTTAACTCTGTTGTTTTATAAAAATAAAACTTAAAAACCATTAAGATGTATTCAGTTAATCCATTTAAATACATCTGAAAACAACTCATACTCAAATGTGTGCTTAAGACAGTAGCACACCAATAAATGGTGGCTGTTACTTGGGATGATTTCAAAGTTAGGTTACGCGCGATTTATGGGGGTGAGGAAGCTTTGGATGTAGTGTTAACGTTACGAAATACACTTAATCAAGCCACTATGAATCGGCTTAATGTTATTGAGAGAGCAGCTCTCATAGCTGATAGGCTTAACGAATATCAGGACATTTTAGGTAATTCCACTTGGGTTACTAACGATAACATCTCCGTGAAAGATTTTTTACGATTAATGTATTTAACTTGCATGACACTTATGTTGCCTGAAGCTTTAGTGCGGTGCTTTGATAAGAAGTTAATGCCTGCAAGTACGGAATTGGATGTCTATAAACAGATAAAGAAACACATGTCCAA
This sequence comes from Palaemon carinicauda, assembly GCF_036898095.1. Lineage (NCBI taxonomy): Eukaryota > Metazoa > Arthropoda > Malacostraca > Decapoda > Palaemonidae > Palaemon > Palaemon carinicauda. Next base: position 123,998,662 of record NC_090742.1, on the reverse strand, counting down.
GTGTCCAGATCTCGATCCCGTGTTAACTCAAGTTTTTGCTAAGAATGAAACAAAACCACAAACAGTGAACGTAATTAACAGTCCAGTAGCGGGAGTGACGTGTTACAACTGCAAACGTCAAGGTCACATAAGCGCAGACTGTAGAACGAAATTTTGTTCAGTTCACAACACAGCATCACATTCTTATAGTCAATGTTACGCACGTAAGACACAACAATATCCTAGAAATACACAGTCAATTCCACAGTCAGTTCCATATGGAAATAAAAAGAAAAATCCTCATTTTAACAATAAGAAGAAACAACAAAATGTCAATGCAGTTCAGAGTCCGAAACAAACAAACACTTCTTCAAATATCGCTGAGCCTGGGCCGTCAAACCAGACCTCGCAAAGTCAGCCTAATTTTCAGAATGTGCAGAGCAAAGCAAATACCACATAGTTAACTCTAGAGGGGAAGAGAGTGATGTTGGGTCAAGGTCATTTATGTCAACATCAATAGTATTGAATAATCAATTTAATGTTTTATCAGATAATTGTGAGACAATAGATTTTCCTATGAGACACACGGCCGAATTAAGTAAAACAGTGCATGCTCCCGTAGATTTGCAACAAATTCATACAATAATAAGCCAAAATGAGTTACGGCCAACCTTATATGCTGTAAATTTAGAACACAAATCCTTTACGTTATTTTTTGACTCTGGTAGTCCACGTAATATTATGGATTTGAAGACGCATCATTTGTTGTTTTCGAACTTTCCGATTGAAAAATCAGGAATTAGACTTTCAGGTATAGGAAATAATGAATTAAACGTCATAGGCATAACTCATATTCAGTTCAGAGTCGGTAATCGCACGTTTGCCGATACATTTGTTGTAGTAAAAAACATTAATATGTATCCAGCTGTAATTATAGGATACCCATCTATGGGAAATCAAAACATTATCTTAGCTCCTGCCAAGCACGGCGTGTATATCAAAGGGAAATTCTATAAGTCTTCTAATACCTTAAAGTCAGTTTTGGATAAAAAGGAGACGACAAATGTAACCGTAACGTACGTTGAAGAACCAATAACTTGTCTCACTAATAAAGAAATAATATACGCGACCCAGCAGAATTCTCGTTCACCCGTAATATCATCTTGCACGCAATATATCGAACCAAACATACCTTCGAATTTAATAGTGCAAATAAAGAAAACACTACCGGGATCTGAAATATTAATCCTTTCCGATACTTTGAAAACTAACGGATTGTCTGTCACACAAGCTATTTATACAGTAGGCTCACAGCAGCAATGTAATATCGAAGTCTGTAATCATTTAAATAACACTTTAGTAATTCACAAAAATCAACATATCTTGGATGTAGAAGTTTATAAACATCGTATTCTTACCGTTGCTGAAATCAATCACTCTCAATCAGTTGCGGATGAATCCCTTTTGCGATCTATTAAAAATAAAATCAGTAAGGACATTCAAGACGAAGAAATTCAGCAGAAAATTTTTGAACTTTTAACTAAATATACAGATGTCTTTTCCACTACGGATGGATCCTTAGGAAAAACAGATGTGATCGAGCATCAAATAAGGTTAAAAGACAAGCAGAAAATTATATATGTACCCTCGTACAGACTCCCTATGAAATTCCAGAATGAAATAAATGATGAAGTAGGTAAAATGTTAGAGGAAGGAGTCATTAGAAAATCAAATAGCCCTTATAATTTTCCTTTAATAGTTGTACCGAAAAAAGATCGAACATGGCGTATCTGCGTCGACTTTCGTCGTCTAAACGAGGAAACGATCCCTGATCGATTCACAGTGCCATGTACTGACGATATTTTGTCTTTGTTAGGTCAGAATAAATATTTTACCAGTTTGGACTTACTTAAAGGCTTTTACCAGATATCATTAGAAGAAGAAAGTATCCCATACACAGCCTTCAGCACAGCCAGGGGACATTAGGAATTTTTACGGATGCCTTTTGGTTTACGTTGTGCTCCTATAACATTTACAAGAATGATTAACATAGTGTTTGGAGATTTGTTAGGGGATATATTGCATGCCTATATGGATGATCTTGTAATCTTTTCCAACACCTTAGAAGAACATCTACGTAAGTTAGAACTAGTACTACAGAGATTAAGACAACATAACTTAAGGGTAAAGATTAGTAAGTGTGAATTTTTCAAAACAGAATTGATATATTTGGGTTTCATGGTGTCAAGCCAAGGTCTTAAAGTAGTCCATGATAAGGTGTCGGCTATACGTAATTTTCCCATACCTACTAATGTCAAGGGAATACAGCAATTTCTGGGTTGTAGTGGATATTACAGGCGTTTTATACGCAACTATTCAATAATAGCCGCTCCTTTAACTGATCTTACGAAGAAGGGCGTAGATTTCATATGGTCTGAGCAACATCAATAGGCGTTTAATACTTTGAAAGATGAACTGTGTAGTTTTCCTATCTTAAAATTTCCTGACTTCGGTAAGGAATTCTTCATTGCAACAGACGCCTCAGACTTAGGAGTAGGAGGGGTATTGCTTCAGCAATATGATAAACAGTTTTTCCCGATAGCTTTCTATTCTCGAAAATTGAGAACTTCCGAAAGTAAGTATGCAGTAATAGACAAGGAAGGACTAGCTATTGTTAATTCGCTAGTGCATTTTAAGTTCATAATTTACGGTTATCCCGTTAAGGTTCTTACTGACCATAAACCACTAACAGAGTTCTTTAAAGGCTTCAATCACAGCCCTAAACGAACTCGGTGGCATTTGATCATTCAAGATTTTGGCGCAAGAATCGGGTATTTACCTGGGAAAGCAAATATCATTGCGGATGCATTATCACGCAACCCCGTGTCATCTTGTAAGGAGCCTTTAGCTGAATTAATAGATATATCAACATCCATGCCTATTGTAAAAACAATATCTGAACAAGAAGATTTAGGCTGGAGTGCTGAATTGTTACAGATTGAGCAAAGAAAAGATCAGAAAATAGAAACAATTATAAATGCTTTGAAAGGCAATCATAAAGAAAAGGAATATATAAAGTATAAGCAGCAGAATTATATAATCAAAGATAATATTCTGTGTAGGACTGTGACAAGGAAAACCCGCAATACACCACATGAAACTAACGACCAGGTAGTAGTACCAAACTCACTTATTTCCACTGTCCTGAATTGGTTGCATTCAAATCCATTACATGGACACCCTGGGTTCTCATTAATGTCACAGAAAGCCAAATCATTGTTTTATTGGCATACAATGCTTACAGATATAAAAAGACACATAGCTAATTGTCGCACATGTCAGGAAAACAAAGGGCATACGAAAACACCTGTCAGCCTAGGAGCTTATCCTGTTCCCAATCAACCCTTTGAAAGAATACATTTAGATTTGTTAACAGGATTTTACGAGTCAGACAGAGGAAATAAGCACCTCTTAGTAATTATAGATGCTTTAACTCGATATACAGAACTAATAGCGCTTAAAACTAAAACTGCGATTGAATGCGCTAGGAAGTTTTACGAGTGTTACATTTGTAAACATGGAATTCCACACATGATAATCTCAGACTCGGGTGGTGAATTTAATAATCACTTTCTTACCTCATTGTGTGAATTCCTCAACATAAAGAAGATTAATACCACGATATATCACCCAGAGTCGAATGGGCTAGTGGAAAGAGCAAATAGGAAGATATTAAATATATTGAGGGTAACACTAGGGGGGATCAGACCCCAACTGGGATAT
>NC_090742.1:123962400-123964900 GCF_036898095.1 Palaemon carinicauda | reverse complement strand
GGTAGGTGTTTATATTCGTAAAGCCCGAACTGGGGCTTAGAACAGAATAAAAGAAATATATATCAATTATATATATATACACACACACACACACACGCACACACACACACACACACATATATATATACATATATATATATATATATATATATATATATATATATATATATATATATATATATATATATATATATATATCTGTTGTCAGACCTTCGATAATTCCAATTTCACATTTCAAGGTATTGTAAATTATATATATATATATATATATATATATATATATATATATATATATATATATATATATATATATATATACATATATATATATATATATATATATATATATATATATATATATATATACATGTATATATATATATATATATATATATATATATATATATATATATATATATATATATATATATCCTACATTTTCTAGGAATAATTTCTAAGAATATGGATTTCATATTTATAAGCAAAGAATACCCTTAGGTGAAACTACCACATTATCTTCCCATGAAAGACCTGTTCAAGGTTTTCTGAGAATATGAGTCAGAGAAAAATAAAACACCATATTACGATCCTCACAGCAAACAAAAGAAATAAATGGAATTAATGGCTGATAACAGCTATCAATGGATGAGTATTGCATTTTTCCCCTAAAATATTTTGGTTTCTTTTTGCATTGAAGTAAAAAAACTCATCTGCTGGAAGGATAGTCAAAACAATGATTTCTCTATTTGCAAAAACATTGTGAAATATTTCTTCGAAATATTTCATTAAGGTTAGCTTTGAAAAATAATCATTACTTTAAACTAGTTCGTAAAGATATCTACGTAAAGAAATGATAGCACAGAATTCATATTTTTTTTATTTTTTTTAGTTCTTTCAAGGTTTTTCTAACACTTTTCATATAAATTTCATTGCGACATGTTATGAAAATATCGAATTTTATTACGAGTGTATATGAAACAGGAAGTAATTTTTAATAGGCCTTACGTTTTAAAGAAGGATTTTTTTCCTTACGTGATGAAAAAAGTTATATAACCTTACAATTAGCTTCTTTAGTGAATTCTGGCCTTTTATCATTTTCTGCATTTTTTAAAGTTTTAATTAATAAAAGTTCAGTTACTGAGGTTCGTTCACCATTTCTAAGTCATGGTCAATCTAATACGACATTACGTTTTTAAACTTTTTCATAAATTCTCCTAATATGAAAAACTTGAGAAATATTGTTAGATAAAATATTTTCTATTTGTTTGTTAGTTGTGCTTCTAGCAAGTGGTTCACATATCATCCTTGAAAATTAAATTTAGTTTAATAAAAGGGATATGAGTAGATTTATATAATATAATACGAAATCTCATATTAATATGGTTGAGTAATTCAAAACAATTTACTGAATTTCTGCAGTTTGATCATTGGAAATTTAAATCTGAAATCTGAAGAATAATAAAATGAAAAAAAATTATTTGAGAGAGAGAGAGAGAGAGAGAGAGAGAGAGAGAGAGAGAGAGAGAGAGAGAGAGAGAGAGAGAGAGAGAGAGAGAGAGAGAGATACCCGTTTATAGAATATACGAAGGAAAGTTATTTCTGGCCTTTTTGGACCAATATCTTTTTTTCCGAAAGAAAACCGTGAAAAGTTCCAATGTCAAATTCATCACTGATGGTAAAATCAAAATGCAGAAATGGAATCTGAGTAGATCTTTTTAACCATTATTTAGCAACTGGCATTTAACAAAAAATCACAAAGAATATATTTTCCTGAATTCATATGATTATGTTTTCATCGTAAGTGATACTGTTAATGACATGAAAAAAGAGAGGGAAATAATACAATTTGTGTTTACATACAAGTAGGTATGTAGTTTAGTCTTGAGATAGAAATTATACCAATTTCTCATATAGATTCTTTTCAGGTAATAATTTCGAAATCCATTACTTTAGTTTTCGATGGGGACTGCAGAAAAAAGACAGTCAGTAATTTTTGCGAAATAATTAATATGAAATAGCCATCTTCCCTAAATTTTATTATTTACACTAAAAGTTTGGCTCGAAGCAAATACAAAACTGCTTAGGCAAGAAGCTGACTTTTCCGTTTCCTTTCTTCCCATATCTTCAGAAGGATCATTCCCATCTGCTTGACCCGCATAATGCCATTCCCAAGGCCTAGTCTCATCTTTTTCCTCGGTGGCCTTAACCTTAAGACTCGGGATTCGTGTAGGGATCTAATTTCGGCGCCACTTGATGTTGCATGCGATCTTTCACTCCTGTTCCTTCGTATTTTCCCTTCATATTTCCTTGATAGCAAGATATTTGCCGTATTTACACCCTTCTTTTATATATATATATAATATATATATATATATAATATATATATATATATATATATATATATATATATATATGTATATGTATATGTATATATATATATATATATATATATATATATATATATATATATATATTTATATATATATATATATATATATAT
>NC_090742.1:123932400-123944900 GCF_036898095.1 Palaemon carinicauda | reverse complement strand
ACAACAGTCGCAAAAATGTTAAAGATCATTAGCAGCCAAGTTTAGGAAAGAGAAATTAAACCTTCAATACTTAATAACTAAGGTGACAAATAATGTTTTTGCTGTACTATGAAGGAATGTCAATTATTATTATTATTATTATTAATATTATTATTATTATTATTATTATTATTATTATTATTATTATTATTATTATCATTATCATTATTATTATTATTATTATTATTATTATTATTATTATTATTATTATTATTCAATAGCCAAGATATAACGCTTGTTGGAAAAGAAGGATGCTACAAGTGCAATGGTTATAACAGGAAAAGCATCCCTGTGAGAAAGGAAGTAGAGAAATAATGACAAGAGAAATAGAAATATTATTATAGAATATATGAAGATCAGGAATAACGTTAGCAATTACTGGTCATATGCACAAGATGAAAGGAGACTTAAGACAGAAGTTGCTTCATCCATTCAACAGCCAGACTGGGAAGATCATTCAAATTCTGGTCGCAGGTGGATTAAAACTTATCGAGTAATATGTAATACTGAACGATGCAATTGACAAGGCAATATTGTTATAATTAAGTGCATAATTTCATTACTACGTATTGGATGATACAGTCTGATGAGATCTGAATGCAAAGTATGGTCAAAATTATATATATATATATATATATATATATATATATATATATATATATATATATATATATATATATATATATATATATATATATATATATATATATATATATATATATAAATTATAACATACATAACTAACTGAACTAAGGTGCCAGTGATTAATATTCAGATCAGAAATAAGGAATTTGTCAGACCGCAATTTTTTTGTCCAATAGATTAAGATTTGAGTCAGCAGCTGATTAGAAAGAAGAACAAATCTCAAACACGATAGAAAGAAAGTATTAACAATTTATTCCTTTAAGATATTAAATGAATCTCATTTGGGTAAAACACAAGTGCATATCCTTTGTTTCAAAAGACCAACAGCAAAATTATTTCAGCATTGAAATATCCAAAATATCTATCAATATACACAAGTTGACTAGGTATTTTAAATAAAGCTAAATTTTATATATTTAATAATTGAAAATGGTCTATCTTAGTGTTCAAAAGATTTTTGTTTCTGATAAAAGATGAGAACAGAAACTATTTTAAAATGAGAGACTCCAAGTCCAAGAGCATTCCTTAAACTAGGTAATATATTCAAAATTTTATAAGTTATAAGAGTAATTATCTGTATTACGAGAAATTTTAAATATAGGATCAATTTTCTTGCTGAGAGTTTGTTAAATATTTTTTCACAATATTGATATATATAATAATTAATACCATTTTGTTTTCCTTATCCCAGTTTAAAAGGAAAATAACGAGATTCTAACACTAATATATCTAATTTCTGTGTGGAGGGTGTAATAAGATATTTTATATCTGTTTTAGATTCTATGAGACATTAACTAAAATACTTTATAGGTTATCATAATGAAGAGCAGTCCTTAGGAAAACTATATGCAATTATCTTTTCAATTTACTACTTGAATGGATATTAATAGGAACAAACTATCAAAAGAGTTATTTATCAGTTAGTTATGTTGATCAATCAAACCTCATTACTTATTAAAAGAATTACGGATAGATGACATTCATCATTGTCATGCAAAAGTTCCAGTAAATTTTAGAGCCACCAAAAAACTTCTATAAACAACACTCAAACACTGGTAGTGTTTCGAACCAGCATATTTGCTATCAATATATGAAAATTATTTCGCTAAAACACACCATTTATACAAATGAAAACCTTTCACCCTTGGAAGAGCAGCCATGAAAAAGCCCAGAAATCGTTTGCAAAACAAGAGCTAGTTGCGAAAATTAAATTTTGGTAATAAAAATATTTGTAGATTTCCTTTACATACACACTCACAAACACACACACACACCCATATATATATATATATATATATATATATATATATATATATATACATATATATATATATATATATATATATATATATATATATATATATATATATATATATTTATATATATATATATATATATATATATATATATATATATATTTTTATATACATTCATATATGTATACAGTATGTGTATATATACATATATATACATATGTATGTGTATGTAGTATTACATTATATATATATATATATATATATATATATATATATATATATACATATATATATATATATATATATATATATATATATATATATATTTGATATATACACACACATATATATACATATATACATATATATATATATATATATATATATATATATATATATATATATATATATAGATATAGATATACATTTATGTGTTTGTATAAAAACAAATTAAGATTATCTCAATAGACCTAAATTTTTTAGTTCATCACATTTTTTTCACTTGATGCCACACTGCCAATAACCATTGAATACAGAATTGATCAAAATTTTCACATAATGTCAATTATAAAGAGTAATTACATTTTCATAATAAAATTCAGGTCGATACAAATCATTTTGATATACAAAATTTCATGAAAATCACCATTTGAATAATATAACACACCACTCACTCATAAAATAAATTAAAGTAAAAAGAAAATAACATGATCCCTTTATAAGTGTTTCTTGGAGATACCCACAAAGGCCACATACGTTACATTCCATTCTGATATCTACAAGGGATCGGACTACTGAACAAGCATCAACTTTTCGCAGAATATCAAAGACGGATTCATAATTTTCGACCAGTACACCAGAGTGGGTTCAAAGACACATGATAACAAGAATTCAATTTAACAAGTTATAATTATAGAGGATTGATAAGTATAATTGTGCTTCTGATTAGCTGATATGCATGTATTTTAGGTGAATTAGGAGTTTTTATTCTATTATTTGGCTAAAATAAAGTTCCAACTACTTATTTGGAGAATATTGGGATCTGCTTTATATATTTCAGTAATACATTTTATCTGTATTTTACATATTATTACCATAATTTTCATAAGGAAAACAGTATCATTAGGAATATGAAGACGATATTTGTTACTAATATAAATTATAAATGCATTAACTTAGAATTTTAACAGATCCTTCACCTGTCTATTTCTTGTCAAAAGATTGCAGCACATGTCCCTTGACACTTGTCATGTGATTACTTTATCCAATTGAAACAGTGTGAGAGATCGATACTTACGTAGAGATGATTTAAAATATATATTGAAAATATTTAATATATTCAATTCCAAGCAAGTAGGCTATTTTTCAACTTGAAATATGTCTTGGAAGATTCCAGAACTCAAGGATTCAAGAGCTTTACACATTGTTTATTTCAATGGCCAATAGATGGCCTTAGCAGTACTAAATTACTAATTACCCCTATCATCCCCTCATTATAATTTTTATTACTTTATTACTGTTTTTTTGGTCAGAGATTTTATATTAAACAGATGAATCTGAACTTGTGATTCCTTCTTGTCTGAGCGCAGCTTAATTCTCCTTAAGAAATTACAAAAATCTCAATGAATGTCAGATGTATTTCCTCAGCAAACAATCGTTAGTTTAATTACTTGGGGTGTTAGTTGGTGGGGGGGGGGGGTTCCTATACAGATGCCACATGTACCCACATCGGTGAGAATATTAATGAATAAACAATTATTTGATCTAATATGAATAACATTTTATAAAACCTGAATATGATTATTATGTTTCATTGCATGCCATGTATTTTTAGTATGAGCTACGTAGAATAATAAGATTGGTTTATTACGAAGGGCATAATAACACAGCCCACCCCGACCCACCCACCCCTCCTACAAGTCCCTCCCGTATTCCGTAATGAGTTTTACTTTACCGTCAATAGATGGCATCAGAGGTACATTGTCCTAACTAATATGGTCTATTATTTGACGTCCACGTGCGTCAAAAAAGTGATGTAGGAAGATGGAGGCCAGAGAATTGGAATTTGGTAAATTGTCTAACGATTGTCTCCTTATTATAAATGGATATTTTTAGCAAAAAAATAATGTGAACTTTTCATATGCTATCGGATGCAACCTGAGTTTACTTATGATAGTGTTTGATATGTCCTTTTATTCACTACAGCACAAGGATATAAAGTTATAACCCTGTACAAATGACCCAGGTAACAATCATCAGCATATTTAGGGTTGGTGGGACGTGTTTATGATATGGTGTCAAATGGAATTTCCTTAGGTACATAATATCATCATTCATTACATATTCAAACCATTTAAAGAATGGTAGTTATAAGCTAAATGCGTATGATTATGGTGTGAATTGATGTTCATACAATCACCATAATTAACATAGACAAATTGATTAAGAAAAAGAAATTGGTCATATTTCTGTAGCGTCATCCACCTGCGAATTTGTATTTGTTGATAGGAGTGTTCCACAGTGTAAATTATTTACAAAATAAACCTCATCATCATTTCCCTAATAGATTTAAGCATGGAGAAGTCTCGACCCAACCGTCGAGGTGAACGGACAGTAGTTCCAGAGCTCCGCTATTTCAGCTTGTTTTGGAACTTTGGATGTATTGCTGTGGCCTCTTGTCTACTATGAAGCTGACAATTATGTAGGAAGTGTGGTTATCGGCGAAATTACGTAAAAACTGTAGACTTAATCTTCCAAAGTGTTTTGGGAAGATTAGTCGTTGTACCCTGGGGCTGGTGCCTCAGGGTTCCCTATCTAGACTTGTGGCTGTAAAGCCTTTCTTTTAATGGGAATTATTCCCTAAAAACTATAATAAGACTGTGTTTGAACCAAGGGAAAAATGGCTTCTGCTTTAAGAAGAGTGAATTCTATTGGGTTAGTGTTCTTGAACACAAAGCCAACGCAAGAGGATGTAAGTGCGGCATTGTTTGTACATATTGGTATTCGCCTTCAAGATCTTCAAGTAGTCCAGTTTCTACGAGAAAGGGTAATTGTCAAGTTCGCTGAAAAGGCGGTTTATGATCGTGTTGTCAAAGACTTCGAAGGGAAATATGTCACAGGTAATAGTGTTTCTTTGAAAGTAACAGACGAAAGTTCAATGTTTACCTTTGTTTCTATTAGAGACTGTCCAGAGGAGATGGAGGATGAGGTTTTAACGAATATTCTTCGACAGTATGGTAGAGTGGAGGTCCTAAGACGCAATGTTTATAACCAGGGTCCTTTTAAAGGTGCTTTAAGTGGTATACGTACCGCCAAAATGTATGTCAAAAAGAATATTCCATCGAAAATTACTGTGAATGGTTTTCAAATTCAGTTGTTATATAGTGGTCAAAAGAGAACGTGTTTCAAGTGTGGTTCAGAATCTCATGAAGCAAGAGAATGCGAGACAAGTCGATATGAAAGAGCAAATGTATTCGATACTCGAGATTTTCCTGCCTTAATACCAGTAGAAAGTAAAGTGGTAAATCAGCCTAGCAGCAGTAATGAGCATGGTCGTAATGCTTCCTCGAACACCGGAATTACAGATGAGCTACAGGACTTAGTGGGTAAAGACAACAGGAATTTAACAATGAGCAGTATCAGTGAGGAATTACCAGACGGGGACGAACACGGAAATCCACAGACTCAAGTGAAAGAAACACAGTTGAACGAAACTAGCGAACCAGGGATAAAGGTAATGGCAGTAGTAGCAGAGGTACACAAAGTTATGACGGATGGTTCTCAACCGGAAGAGGTAAGGAAAGGAGTTGTTGATAAAACGGCTAATAAAAGGTTACTAACGAATGTCTCGACGATGAAATGTAAACATTCTGAATTGCATGGTAAAGATAGTGCTGAAATTCAAAATAATAGTGTAGAAAGGGAAAGTATTTCTAATGTTAAGGAGGATGAGGATGGAAGTGTTATGAATCCATTGTTAAATTATTCTCAGTTATCTAATATCCTTGATGATTTAGAGAATATGCAGTATGACACCGAACAAGCCATAACCCCCAACAGTGAGCCAGGATTAGGTAAACATAAACATAACGAGGACCATACCAATGGAAGTGAGGAAAAATGTCCTAAACTTGCTAGAATAAGCAAATAAATTAAACTTTTTTTTTTTCTAATGGCTCTAATAGTGGCATCAATAAATATTTGTGGTTTAAATGAGCTCAACAAACAGATACAACTTAAGATGTTAGCTTCTCAATATAAGATTGATGTATTGTTTATTCAAGAACATAATATTAGAGATAGGAATAAGATAAGATATCTTGAGGAAAGTTTTGAAGTACTGCTGAATATGCCAACTATTTTTAAAGGAGGCACTTGTTTTTTATTTAATAAAATGTCTAATATTTCTGTACTGTCAACGGAAAAAAGATGAAACGGGTAGTATATTATCTGCAAGAATCCAACATAATGGCAGTCATATTTTTTTGTTGAATGTATATGCACCGTCAGGATCTTCTAAAAAGAAGGAAAGAGAGAGTTTGTTTTCTGATAACATTTTATATTACTTGAGGCAAAATACTTCAAATTTAATTCTAGGTGGCGATTTTAATTGTGTACTCTCAGGAAGAGATGTGAGTACGGGGAACGAAAGATGTGTATCCAAAGCGCTCAAGTCTCTGGTAAAACAACTGGCTCTGAAAGACGTATGGTTTTCAAAACACAATATACCCTCGTATACTTATTATCGAGCTGATTATGGTTCCAGAATTGACCGTATATATGTAAGTGACCTGTATAGTAACATAAAACAGTGTCAAAATATTCCATTATCTATGACAGATCATAACATGCTATTAACCCACTTTTTTATAGACAAACAGTGTAGAATGGGGAGGGGATATTGGAAATTGAATACGTCGTTACTGAATAGAGATGACTTTGACGAGAACTTCAAGAAGTTTTGGATTATTTGAAAAGGGAAAAAAGAAAATATCCCAATATTATGGAGTGGTGGGATATTTCTGTGAAACCTAAAGTAAGATATTTTTTTGTTAGATTGTCCAAACAAGCTAACCAAGAGAAATATGGTACATTAAATTTTTTACAAAGCCACTTAGAAGTCTTAGCTAACAAGGCTTCGATTGGTAATATTGATTTTGAACAAATGAAAATCCTTAAAGATCGAATAAAGTCTATAAAAGATGAAATAAGTGAAGGTGTAAAAATTAGGTTAAAAACAGAAGAAAGGTTAAATGGGGAGCGACTGTCTGCTCATCTATTAGGGAAGGAAAAATCAAGAGGGAGAAAAAATAATTATTAGAGAATTGCGTTTGGAGAATGGTGTAACACTGCATAACACTGACGCTATTGTTCACCATGTAAAGCAGTATTATAAAGCTCTATTCTCTAAGGTACATACAGACTCGAGGTTACAAGACCATTTTCTTATGTCTATTGACAGCACCATAAACGAGGAAGACAACGAAGTGTTATGTAGTGTTGTAACTTCCAAAGAGGTATTTAACGCTTTAAAATCTATGAACAAAGGTAAAACATCAGGGGAGGATGGGCTTCCGTTAGAGTTATACTTAAAAACATGGAATATTATCAAACCTGAGTTTACGGAAGTGGTGAAGTATGCTTTAAATGTAAATTTTCATTTGGGGCAGAGTCAAAAGAAAGGTATCACAAAACTCGTTCACAAAGGAGGGGACATGCTATCTTTGAAGAACTGGAGGCCTATTGCATTGCTAAATACTGACTATAAATGTATTTCAAGAATACTGGCAAACAGAATGGCGAGTGTTTTAAATAAGGTTGTATCAGAGGAACAATTTTGTTCGGTGATCAATAATAAACTGTAATACACTAATCCTTGATATCATATATTATGTTAATGAAAATAATTTAAACGGAGCTCTGGTCAATCTGGACTGGAGTAAGGCCTTCGACAGGGTAAATCTAGATTTTATGTTTAAGACTTTATCACGAATGGGTTTCAGAGACGATTTTGTTATGAAAATAAGAATGCTATATGACGGGAGCCTAAGTGCAGTTTGTATAAATGGAATCGTTAGTGACTATTTTCCTGTTGAACGATCGATACGCCAGGGCTGTCCTATGTCAATGATAGCATATGTTTTGTTCCAAGAATCACTGTATAGAACTATGAAACAAAATGTAAGTGTTCAACCAATAGAACTCCCAAATGCTTTCCAGTGTTCTGTCATAGGGTTTGCGGATGACAGTTCGGTGTTTGTTAGAACAACTGAGAGCATACAGGAAGTGTTCCATACGATAGCAAAATTTGAGCAAGCTACAGGGGCAGAGCTAAATCGTGAAAAAAAACTTGTGTTATGGGACTGGGTAACTGGAAACATCGAAATGAATGGCCAGTTGAATGGTTGCAACATAAGAACAAATGCACTGTATTAGGGATGTTGCTATGCAATGATTATGAAGAAATGGTTAAAGGCAACTGGGATGAACTCATTAGCAAAGTTCAGGTAAGAGTAAACATGCTCTCAAACAGATTTTTGTCTATGTATCAAAAAGCTGTCATTATTAATTCCTTAATCTTAAGTAAAGTGTGGTACATGTGCCACGTGTTTCCCTTGGTAAAGAGCAAAGCAAAACTCCTAGAACAAGCAATCTTTCGGTACCTGTGGTGTGGAACGTATCAGCCTATTAAGAGATAATCCCTTTATCTTCCAAAAGCGAAAGGAGGCATAGGTATAATCAATGTGTATTACAAGGCAACAGCTATTTTAACGAGCACATATTTGAAGATCATTCATTCAGAAAGTTATGGAAGGCAGCTAGACCTTTATTTCACACGTATTAGAATAAGTTATATGTTTCGTTTGGAAAATTGTCATGATGTATCATACTCGGGTACTCCTTTCTACAATCATATTGTTGATACCCTAAGGAAATTGATAAAAACTCCGAACTTTCCACATGTTAAAAGTAAAAATATTTACAGGTCTATAATGCCAGAACATATGCCTATTGTATCGGAGAGATATCCACTCTTTAACTGGAAGGATATATGGAATAATCTATTGTGTAAATATGTTGATTCGTACCAGAGAAGTTTGATGTACAGATTTTTGTATGAATCATTAGCCACAAAAGAAAGGCTTAGAGTACTAAATATAAGAAATGATAATTTCTGTAACAAATGTATGGAAGTAGAAAATCATTTACATGTTGTATATTTTTGTATGTATGTTAAACCCATATGGGAGTGGTTTCAAACCTTAATTTTAGAAATATGTATATTAAAAGTAGAACAACCAATAAAATTTTTGATGATGGACTACACATGTAAAACCAAGAAACAGGTAAACACAATAAATGTTCTTCTCATTGAATATATAAATTGTGTATGGTATAGCAGGGATGACAATGTATCTCCTTCAGAAAGAATCTCCTTATTAAGATGTAGAATAAAATACACCAAGTGGGTCCTATCAAAAACATACGATATAGAGAAACATTTTACCCGCCAATATGTTGAAAATATTTAACAAGTATACTGTGTCATTAGAGGTAAAAACTTTATAGAGTACTTGTCGTTTAAAGCAATGAGAGTCAATGTTTTTTTTTTTGTATTAAGTATTAAAAACATTGTAAAATATATATTGTAAAAGTGTCATATCTGTGTATATAGATACTTGCTGTATATACTATGTAAATTTACTTAATAAAAAAAAATAGATTTAAGCATGTTAGTAAAGCTGTTCCCTGGTTCAATATAGGTGAAAAAAAAAGCCCTTAAGTAAATTCTGCAAGCAATTTTGTGTGTTTGTATACATATATATATATATATATATATATATATATATATATATATATATATATATATATGTATATATATATATATATATATATATATATATATATATATATATATATATATATATATATATATATATATATATATAAATATATATATATATATATATATATATATATATATATATATATATATATATATATATATATATATATATTCTGAGATTCACAGAATGATGGAATGTCTAATTCAAATGATTATTGTTTAGCCATATAGTTAGTAATATTTCTTAAGAAAAGATTGTTTTGCAAATTATCTATTCGTATCTATTTTATTATGCTAAATGTACAGAATATTATGTTTATATAGTTGGTGGGGAATAGTTTATTATCAATCATAAACGTCCAGTATTGTAATACGTATCGACCTCATGCACTCGCGCGCACATACGCATATAATGTACATATATATGTGTAAAAATCCGGAAACCTGATACATGACATATAGGCTATATACAGAGAGAGAGAGAGAGAGAGAGAGAGAGAGAGAGAGAGAGAGAGAGAGAGAGAGAGAGAGAGAGAGAGACGATTATTTTTATATAAATAAAACTCAACTATACATATTAAATTTGCTTTCAACTTTTAGATATCTTACTGGAATTAGTTACTACTAATTACGGCATCAAATTTACAAAATGAGTTCAATAATATGCCAGATTTATTTGTAGAGAATTAAATGAAGTTTATATTCATAAAAACTATATAAATATTATTTGTTCCCAAAGATACCACAGATATATTTGCTGTAAATTGACAATACATCTTGTAAGTAGATCAATCTTTCACGTCTCCGTTTTAGGAGAAGAGACCTGAATATGAATACAACAATGCTACTCGACCTGAACACAATTCATACTATAACTAGTGTTTTATTTTATAATATATAGAAAACATATTAAAATTGAATCTTGAAGTATCCATTGAAGTGTTGAATTGCTTTAGAAGATCCAGATAAAATCCTCAAAGTTTTTGTATATCATTATCACAAAAAAAAAAAAAAAAAAAAATTTCCTACATCCGGAGAATTTTGTAACTGTATATTGGAAAAGATTTCCCCTTTTAGAAATAATTTTTGACGAAGAAGAAACAATGGAAAGTATAGGGTAACACGATGGAAACCTTTATTATTATTATTATTATTATTATTATTATTATTATTATTATTATTATTATTATTATTATTATTATTATTATTATTATTATTATTATTATTATTATTATTATTATCATTTTTATTATTATTATTATTATTATTATTATTATTATTATTATTATTATTATTATTATTATTATTATTATTATTATTATTATTATTCGTAGTTGAGCTACAACCCAAGTTGGAAAAGCAAGATGCTATAAGCCCAATGGTCCTAACAAGAAAAATTAGCCAAGTGAGGAAAGGAAATAAATAAACTAAAAGAGAAGTAATGAAAAATTAAAACTAAAAAGTTTAAAAACAGTAACAA
Organism: Palaemon carinicauda; assembly: GCF_036898095.1. Lineage (NCBI taxonomy): Eukaryota > Metazoa > Arthropoda > Malacostraca > Decapoda > Palaemonidae > Palaemon > Palaemon carinicauda. The sequence continues at coordinate 123,933,634 of NC_090742.1, read as the reverse complement.
CATTAAAATGTATCTTTCATATATAAGCTTCAAAAAGAGACTTATGTTAGCCTGTTTAACCTAAAAACATTATCTGCCTGTTTGAACTTTGGAAGAGGTTCCATAATTCAACTACCTTATTATGAAAATCATTCCACAATAAGGCCATAGCTGGAATAAGACTTGTAGAATACCGTGAAGTATTGAGCCTCATGATGAAGGTGGTATGTAATATGTGTAATTTGTACTGTAATACCATAAGCACTATATGTATTGAAAGAAATGTTGCATAATATTACATCATATATTGTATTGATAGGACGTGACTCAACGTTTATTATAAGTGTTGAAGAGTATGTTATAAAGAATTGAATCGTGTACAAGTTACCTTAATGATAGGATAAGATATAAAAAAACAATGCTCATTTGTAGGTAGAATCCTCTACCTTGAGGGTATACTTGGACACAATGTTCTATCTACATTTGCTCTTTTTTTTTTTTTTTTTTTTGGGGGGGGGGGTGGGCTGGAGAGTTTTTTGTAATTTATGTACGAAAGATCTAACTTGTTGCTACCATTCTTACAATAATTCACTTTGCTTGTTTCTTACTTTTCTTGTAATTGATTTCCTTGTTTCCTTTCCTCATTGGGCTATCTTATTCCGTGTTGGAGCCCTTGGGCTTATAGCAGCTTGCTTTTCCAACTAGGGTTATAGCTTAGCTTGTAAAATAATTACAATTAAACTTCTATAACTGATTTTCAATATTTGACGACAAGGATTTGATTTTGAATGAGACGAGATCCCAGGTTGGTAGCCTGCTACTTGGGTGAGCAGGGCATCCTATTAACATCAGGCAACCAAACCTTCTACCTAAGTCACAACCCTAGTTGGAAAAAACAGCATGCTATCATCCTAAGGGTTCCAACAAAGAAAAATAGCCATGTGAGGAAAGGAAACAAGGAATCCAATAAACTACAACATAATTAATGAACAATTCAAGTATTTTAATAACAGTAACAATATTAAAAGAGGTCTTCATATATAAACTATAAAACCTTAAAAAAACTAGAAGAAAAATAGGACAGAATAGTATGCCCAAGTGTACCCGCAAGCAAGAGAACTCTAACCCAATACAGTGGAAGACCATGGTACAGAGGCTATGACACTAACCAAGACTAGAAAATAAAGTTCTTAATGATGATGAGAAACTTAACACAGCACGAAAAAAAAAAAAAAAAACATAGACCCAAACAAAC
>NC_090742.1:123919900-123927400 GCF_036898095.1 Palaemon carinicauda | reverse complement strand
TCGACGGAGTCAAGGGATGCTGCCAGGGAAAAGTTACGATCCTGGGTGAGGGGTTTTCAGGAAAACACCTCAGGCCCCTACCTTCAAATGATAAGATGAGGGCCTACCTTCTCCCTAAAGCATCAGCCGATGCAGTCATTCCTCAGCCTCAGGTGGAGATACTAACTGCCCAGAATCCGGTAGATTCTGAAGTCTCGGCCGCCCTTCAAGACATCCAATTAGACGATAGGATGTTGGAGGTGTCGGATTCTACAGAGAAGGACCTTCTAGGAGAAGGTCAAGAGGAGGAGCTGTCTCAGGCTCCTCAAATAGAAGAGAAAGAAATCGATGAGGTGTCGGTTACATCTGTTCCGGACCCAGAACCTGTTCCCTCTACATCGTCTGCTATCCCAGATGATCTGGGAAGGACTTTTTCTTCTATTGTTGAGATGATCCAACAAATTCAAAAGAAGAATGATGAGGAGGCGGCAATAAAACTGGAGATACGTAGACTTGCAGCATCCCGTGGGCCCCAGAAGCGACTCAACGTGAAGGATCTTCCTTCGTGCTCGGATGCTAATCCTTGGAGGTATGCGGAACACATGCCAATGACAATCGGGAAGATCGTCATATCTGAAAAGTTGGGAGCAATTCCCCTGGAAGAGGTGGAATTTTGGCCCAATAAAGATTCCTACCCGGACTGTTAGGCCGCCTTAGGAAGGAGGCAGCCTCAAAGGAGGAGACTGAGCCAAAGGAGGTCATATTTTTGGACCATAGTAAAGCTCAGGCGTTACTATCGAGCTCGGTGAAAGAGAGGGGCTTCACGAGCTCAAAGGTGCCAGCATTGATTAAGAATCTTCCCTCCTTTATGGCCACTCCTACCAGAGCCTTTCCCTTCGTGGAAAAGGGATATAAGGCAGCCTTAAAGGCAGTGGAGGCAGGGAAACCATACCCCTCCTTAGGGGAGTGCAAGCCGTTATCTCTGACCTTGCCCTTGGACCAAGGAGACTGGAAGGACGTACACCTTACCTTCTCAGTCGGGAAGCTGAAAGCTAATATTACTGAACGTCAGTTTGGTGAGGAAATTCCTAAACTGTCCGAGGTTCTCTTGCGTAGAGAGCAAGATACGAAGGAAAAACTTGCGGCATCGATGTCGGTGCAAACGACATTAGATACGATGGCAAGTGACCCCAAGATCCAGGACATGTTCATGGTAGTGGCCAAAACTAATATGGCCACAGTTACGAAGGATCTCTATAGCTTTATTAAAGCTAGGAGAGCCTGTAGAGAGTTCGTGTTCGCCTCGGCTGCGGTGAGGCACGAACTGAGGAAACTGATCTCCTCTCGTATCTGGGGTAAAGACCTCTTTCCCAACGATGTGGTTAAAGAGGTAGTAGACAAGGCCACCACAGAGAATAGGAAGGTTCTCAAAAAGTGGGGCTTAGATCTTAAGAGGAAGTCTTCTAAGGATGAGGGTCCCCAACCCAAGAGGAAGACAAAAAGGCCTAGGCCATCTTCTCGGCAGGCTATACCTTACCGACAGCAACAACAGCAACAACTTCCTGTGATCGCGGTGCCTCAGATAATGGCACAACCTCCAACCACGTACCAGCTGGTACCTCAACAAGTGGCGACTCAGTCGCTAGTTTTTAACCCAGCCTTCAAAAGGCAGACTTCTTCCTTTCGTTCGAAGGCTAGAGGAACAGCGAGAGGTTCTTCTAGACACCCTTCAAGAAGAAGGGTATCCAGGGGAGGAGGCGGTCAAGGAGGCAAGGCCTCAGGTCCGCAACCGCAGAAGTGAGATGCTTCTAGTAGGAGGTAGGCTACATCTATTTAGGGATCGCTGGACCTTCGATCCCTGGGCCCACAGCCTAATAAAGAATGGACTAGGTTGCAGTTGGAGCAGCACTCCACCTCAATTTCCTCAATTTTCCCAACACTCAACCCCCGTTCTGGGAGAATATGTCCGAGAGCTCTTAGGCAAAAGAGTAATCCGGATAGTTAAGTCCATCAAATTCCAATGGAGGCTGTTTTGTGTTCCAAAGAAGGACTCAGGAAAACTCAGAGTCATTCTAGACTTATCGCCACTCAACAAGTTCATAGTGAACTATAAGTTCAGAATGCTCACACTTCAACACATAAGGACCCTACTGCCCAAAAGGGCATATACTGTCTCTATAGACTTGTCTGACGCTTATTGGCATGTTCCAATTAATCGTCACTTCTCCTACCTAGGCTTCGAGTTACATAGAAAACTTTACGCCTTCAGAGCCATGCCTTTCGGGCTAATCATAGCCCCAAGGATTTTCACGAAGCTCGCAAATGCAGCCATCCATTAATTACGCCTAAAGGGGGTCCAAGTAGTAGCCTACTTGGACGACTGGCTGGTGTGGGCAGCATCCAGGACAGAATGCATGTAAGCTTCTTAGATAGTGATCCAGTTCCTGGAACATCTGGGATTCAAGATCAACATCAAAAAGTCTCAACTTTCTCCAGCTCAAAAATTTCAGTGGTTGGGAATCCACTGGAATGTGGAGTCACATCGACTTTCCATTCCTGGGAAGAAGAGGAAAGAGATAGCAGGATCTGTCAAGAGACTGCTGAAAACCGAACGGATATCAAGACGAGAACAGGAGAGAGTGCTGAGCTCTCTACAGTTTGCTTCAATAACAGATCTTGTGCTAAGAGCACAGCTAAAGGATGCATCAGGAATCTGGAGGAAATACGCATCAAACGCGTGAAGAGATCTAATAAGACCTCTACCGACTCAACTGCGAATGCTTCTCAAGCCGTGGTCCAATGCCAAGCAACTGAAGAAATCAATACTTCTTCAACCTCCTCCCCTGTCAGTAACTATCCACACAGACGCTTCAAAGGAAGGCAGGGGAGGTCACTCTCATCAGAAGAGAGTCCAAGGAGCTTGGTCCAATCTTTTCAAGTCATTTCACATAAACTTTCTAGAAGCCATGGCAGTATTTCTGATTTTAAAGAAAGTATCTCCTCGCCACTCAACCCACATGAGACTGGTTCTAGATAGCGAGGTGATAGTGAGATGCCTGAATCGACAAGGGTCGAGGTCACCTCAAATCAACGAAGTGATGTTGGCCATTTTTCGTTTGGCAGAAAGGAAGAAATGGCCCCTGTCGGCAGTTCATATTCATGGGTTCCGCAATGTGACAGCGGACGCTCTATCCAGGTTTACATCAATAGAGTCAGAATGGTCCCTAGACGCAGGATCGTTCTCCTTCATCTCGAGTCAAGTCCCGGAGCTGCAGATAGACCTCTTTTGCGACGAAAGACAACAAGAAAATAGATTGTTATTTGTCCCCATACGAGGATCCGCTAGCGGAGGCTGTGGACGCTATGTCCCTAGACTGGAACAGATGGTCCAGTATTTATCTGTTCCCTCCGCACAGCCTCCTTTTGAAGGTTCTCGATAAGCTGAGATCCTTCAAAGGGAAAGCAGCGATAGTGGGCCACAAGTGGCCAAATAGCGTGTGGTTCCCTCTGGCATTGGAACTACGACTAAAATTCGTACCGCTACCGGATTCATCCCTGTCTCAGCGAGTACAGAAGTCGACTGTCTTCGCTTCATCACAGAAAACCAGGAACCTTCATCTCATGATTTCCTCTCCTTAGTGAGGAGGAAAGGGTGAGCAGCCGACACAATACTATTGTTAGCTGAATCTATATCCAGACCAAACGTTTCTTACCAAGAACAAGCTACCCACCATCAGGTGGGGTCCCTAGAGAATCTGCCCTCTGAAGGAAGATGTATCTTTATGTCCAGGGGGGTGCCTAAAGGTCTGTCTTCATACAACTTCAGACTTTATGGGAGGACAGCTATTCAGAGGAGAAACCTCTGGCTCAAAGTTATCTATCACTAAGGGCAAAACTCACCTGTGTTATTCGCAAATCGGGTCCTGACAGTACACTCGCTAGTCATGATCTGAGCGGAGTTGCTTCTTCCATAAAATTTCCTTATTTATATGGACCTTGAACATCTTTGTTCGTACACCAGCTGGAGGTCATCCAAGGTGTTCTTTATGCCCTATGCGAAGCAAGTGGAGCAACTCAAGTAGTCTGTGGTAGCAGCAGGTAGAATCCTTCAACCTTCGGTTTTAAATATGCGAGGAACAGTGTAATTAATTTGGGACGATTAATTAAGAGGGTTGGTGTGTAGTCACTGTATGTACTACACACTGAGTGATAGGCCATGAAAGTGTCCTTACGAACTGTTCCATTGACGATGGTAAACTATGGCATAATCCGGACACTTGTGCCAAGCGTTTCTTACGCCAGTGTAATTAAACAGTATACAGACTGTAGCATTATTATTAATTCAATTGAAGTGGCAAATCTGTTTCATGGTAGATGAAACAATATTTTCTGTTGACTGTTTTCTTTGTGCTTTAATGGATATCATCCACTTTTTATAAATTTTATAAAGGTAGATCTGATATGCATGTTTATTAAATTTTAATAAACTAGTTCATAGTGAACCCTGCGTTTAATTCGCCCACACTCATTTTTATTAGATATGTACTGAGCATTAAGATTAAAATGTGGATATTTTTATCATGGTATATCTTTTAAGATGGTTCCCTGATTCAAGCAGAAGTCCACTCTCTTTAACCCTTCTTTAGGAAGGGTTGACGTGGTACCCTAACGGGAAAGTGGCAGAGATGCAAAATTTGTTCCTATGCGGATATGACCTTTATCCAATAGTTATTAAGAATAGTCACATTGGGGAAGGTGTCACAAATTCATTCTGACTTTGGCGACTCTTATACAAACTTTGCTTTATAGTGTATAGGGCGAGACCACTATACAAGCTTGTTATTTTGTCATCCATAAGTTATTATGTACTCCTCGAGACTTTTCCACTCTAGTATGACTCATCCCTGTAGGGAGCAGGAAGCACTAACATAGTTCATGCTTAGATGAAATCATGTTTGACGATAACATTATAGGTCTCTAGATCTAGACGGACCAGGAAAATACTTTCTTGAAAGTACGGCACCGATTCAGAATCCACAGATACAGTAATGCTCTGGTAAACTTCCATCAGGACGACATGGCCTGAGCCCAGAAAACGGATTTTGAGCGAAGCGAAAAATCTATTTTAGGGTGAGGTAGCCATGTCGTCCTGATGGACTCGCCCTTCGTTTTATTGAAAAAAGGGCTTATTGACCCCTCCCTATAATACAGTATCTGTAGCACCTCGTATAAAGAGGGCGCTACCGCCTTCATCAGATACACACTGGAAACGGAATAGGAGAGATGCCTTATGAGCGGCTCTCTTTTCATTCTCGTTTCGGATTCTTGTCACTATAACCCCCTCGAAGCGTTAATACGGTTCGGGGTGAAGATAGCTATGTGACGTGTCAAGAATACATCCTCTGATATTATGCGATATCCCTGTGAGATTATTTAGGGATATTCGCTCCAGGAGTTAGAATTCTGGATACCTTAAGGTAAAATTCTCTGGGAATATCATTGTAGTCAAATATATCTTAGAAAGCTACCCGTTAGGAACTTCCATCAGGACGACATGGCTACCTCACCCAAAAATAGATTTTTCGCTTCGCTCAAAATCTGTTAAATACAGTATATATATATATATATATATATATATATATATATATATATATATATATATATATATATATATATATATATATATATATATATATATATATATATATATATATATATATATATATATATATATATATAATATATATATATATATATATATATATATACATATATGTATATATATATATATATATTTATATATATATATATATATATATATATATATATATATATATATATATATATCTCTATGGAATTACCAATTTCTCTGCCATTGCACAAATGCCGTTTTAATACGTATGTAATAACTTTCTTTATTGTTTACAATGAAAAAGCTCATTGTATTTATGAAAGAAATGAAAGAAAATAATCAACCAGACAGGCAAGTGGACTGGATATACTGGAAAACAAGAGAATTATGATGTGATAGATATTTAATTTAGTTTTATGTCATCCATACGCTGATTAAGTGTCATATTCTGGATAGGAACAGTATTTCAACGTTTGAAAAAAATTTAATGTAGCAGAAAATCATACCTAAATAATTTTGTCCTCTGCTCTATACTGTCTCAATTATCGTTTCGTTATGTCTGTATTTTAGTCTCAAGGTATCATCTGCGGTATGCATTTATCTTTAAGCTGACAACTTCAAACACTATACAAAAAAAAAGATTAACTTGATACCTTCAAAAATTATAAAAATAATATTCACTTTATTTGATACCTTCAAAGTTTATAAAAAAAATCACTTAATATGAAACCTTCAAAAAATTATATGCTACAATTGAAATCAAGAATACTTTAACATAATAGATTAAAAAAGTAACCAAGTTAGCATTATGTTAATTGTATTGGTGCATCGGCGCATAGAATAAAAAAATTTGGTTGCACGCGAAATGAAAAGTGTATTATTTTTGGGAAACGTTGTTCAGAAGAAAACTCTCTAAGCACCAACACCTTTCATCGTTTATTCTCAAAATAATATTCAATTTTGAGAGAGAGAGAGAGAGAGAGAGAGAGAGAGAGAGAGAGAGAGAGAGAGAGAGAGAGAGAGAGAGAGAGAGAGATCATTGCTAAGATTTTGCTCCTAAAGCTAGATAATATAATTAAACCTCTTTTGCATGTACTTTATGTCTAGACCAATTAAATAGAAAGGTGATTTTGGTGAAATCAATCCTTCAGCATCTACGGTGTCTAAACTTAGGAAACTGAGTTAGGTCCCAGGAAAAGATCACAAAATGATAAATTCTAAAAAGGGTTATTCACCATTTTTTCCCTACAGATAGTCTGCTAAAATATGCAGATACAATCATCATCACAAACACCACGAAATACCATCATGAAGTCTAATATTTTTAGTTTATAATAATAGTGGCAAAGAATTATATAGCCATAAGGTAAAGCTGATCTCCTGAAAGAATTGTTAATAAATAACATACTTTCACTATAGCAACTGAAATTATGTAACTGTGTCCCAAGAACTGAAACTATAGAAAACTCTCATGCATTAGCCAAAAGAATGTTTGTACAACAGTAATATCTCAAATATCTTTGCGTGAAATCAGCTTAACGTTCAACAAATCTTCAGAAATCTGTAGATTCCTCCTTGATCAGATCAGTGAAAGGAAAAGGGTTTGAAATTCATTCAATTCTCTTCCCTAGCTTTAGGAAAATTCTTCTACTGTGAAAAATATAACAAAGTTGCGATTATATAGATTAATGTTTTTTGGTTGGCGTTAGGAATAATAATAAAATAATTATTTCATTTGTATGGACAGATAAAGGAGCTGTTTAAGGGACTATGTTTTTCTAAATGCATTAATGATTTTCCTTTTCATGATGTTTGTACTTTCATGAAATGTTATATAATATTCTCTTGGTTAAAAAGAAAAACTCTTTAATACTTTGAGATAGATACCC
>NC_090742.1:123907400-123912400 GCF_036898095.1 Palaemon carinicauda | reverse complement strand
AATTAACTTTAGTGTAATAAAATGGAAACTGAGTAGATTTATAAAATGTAATACGAAATCTTATATTAAAATGGTTGAGTAATTCAAAAAAATTTACTGAATTTCTGCAGTTTGATCATTGGAAATTTAAATTTGAAATCAGAAGAATAATAAAATGAAAAACAAATATTTAAGAGAGAGAGAGAGAGAGAGAGAGAGAGAGAGAGAGAGAGAGAGAGAGATACCCGTTTATAGAATATACGAAGGAAAGATATTTCTGGCCTTTTTGGACCAATATCTTTTTTTCCGAAAGAAAACCGTGAAAAGTTCCAATGTCAAATTCATCACTGATGGTAAAATCAAAATGCAGAAATGGAATCTGAGTAGATATTTTTAACCAATATTTATAAACTGGAATTTAACAAGGAATCACTAAGAATATATTTTCCCGTATTCATATGATTATGTTTTCATCGTAAGTGATACTGTTAATGACATGAAAAAAGAGAGGAAAATAATACAATTTTTGTTTACAGATAAGTAGGTATGTAGCTTGTTCTTGAGATAGAAATTATACCAATTTCTCATATAGATTCTTTTCAGGTAATAATTTCCAAATCCATTACTTAAGTTTTCGATGGAGACTGCAGAAAAAAGACAGTCAGTAATTTTTGCGAAATAATTAATATGAAATAGCCCCCATCTTCCCTAAATTGTATTATTTACACTAAAAGTTTAGCTCGAAGCAGATACAGAACTGCTTAGGCAAGAAGCTGGCTTTTCCGTTTCCTTTCTTCCCATATCTTCAGAAGGATCATCCCCATCTCCTTGACTCACATAATGCCATTCCTGAGGCCTCGTCTCATCTTTTTCCTCGGTGGCCTTAACCTTAAGACTCGGAATTCGTGCTGGGATCTCATTTCGGCGCCACTTGATGTTGCATGCGATCTTTCACTCCTGTTCCTTTGTATTTCCCCTTCATATTTCCTTGATAGCAATATATTTGCCGTATTTACGCCCTTCTCTATTAAAGATGTTTTTTTTTTTATTATCATATTCCTTTCGCCCATTTGTCCTGCCAATCTTGTGGGTCTGTGCATCTATTTAAACAAAAAGGTTTTTATTTATTTTTCATTTGATCTCTTTCTTTTTCCATTTAAGAGCCTTTTTTTCAGCATAGTGAGTGGGGGCTTGAATGGTCTTTTCTTGGTCGATCCACATACTGGATACCTCACCTTAGCAGCGCCTCTTGACTACGAAACAAAGAATTCTGTAAGTTGGGTTCAACATCCTCTCAAAATGCTGAAGTTTCTGCTTTATATCATTATTCTTATATATATATATATATATATATATGTATATATATATATATATATATATAAATATATATATATATATATATATATACATATATATATATATATATATACATATATATAATGTATATATGTGTGTACATATACGTATGTGCATACAGACCGTGAGCAATCATTTGACAGGATTACAGAAGTTTTATTCAAATGAAATCTTGAAGCTATGATAATTATAGCAAAAACAGAATCTGGTATCAAATATGTGGCTCTCTTTATATCAGATTGCTGAGGCAGAAGATTTTTTTGAACACTTTCATCGTTGTCCCTATTATATATAATCGTATAATAAAAAGAATGATAGCTAAGATTACACATGAGTTCGTTTTTCTTGATAGTTATATGACAGTTTGATTCCCTCTATATTATTTCAAGAATTTTCATTAGAGTAAATCAGGGGTTCCCAACCTGGTGTACATGTACCCCCAGTGGTATATTTTTACTTTCAAGTGGGTACATGGCCAGTACTGAACAATGGATGAGATAATCTGCAATGAGGTTGAATAATGATATTATATCACAATATAAATTTCATTGTTTCTCTTTATCATGCTTAATTTAGTGGTACAGAGGAATATTTATAAATAGCCAAGGGGTACGTATGATTGATCGATCTATTTGGAGTTTTCTGGCATCCAGATACCGAAGGCTATTGATGCCAATATTATTTGGTATGAATAAAAATTTAAGGAAACTCAGTTTAAAGCCACAAAAGCGAAGATGTCCTTATAAAAGCTAAACATCTTTCAGAACACCTGGTTGTGAAATAAATCCAAAATTACCGCTGGTATAGTACATCACATCCTGCCCAACAATCTTGGCAAGGATTAACCTGCTCTCCTCACCTTGAGCCTCAAACAGATACATATTTCTTACAGTGCTAAAAGTGTGGGGCAAATTGTTTGGGAACTCCTGGTGTAAATTGTAAGTGGAAAGTCTCCACTACCTTATCACTTCGAGCTTAATAAAGGAAAATAACTGATCTAATACATCTCTCTTTTCTCTTTCACATCAGTACGAGATGGTAGTCAGTGCGATATGCTAGGAAGAAAGATCGTTTGCACAAGGCGTGGTTAAGGTCAGAGACGTGAACGACCTCCCTCCGACTTTCCTACGTCCGGTATTCGAGACCCAAATCACAGAGGAAGATGATCGCCATACCAATACCTATCCTCCAGGTAAGAGTACATCCACTTCCTGAAGTCTTCGCCACAAATTCCGGCTAAGTCTTTGATAACAATACTGTTTATATGCAAAATATTCATGATTTTTTAGCAGTATACAGATATTCATTTTAATTATAACGAAGTAAATCTGTTAGTGTATTGTTGTCTAAGATAGATGCTATTAATTACAAATCAAGAAAAATTCCATTGGCCTTTTCCTGAAGTCTTTGCCACCAAAAAAAATATCTTGCTAATTATCAAATTACAATAGTTTTTAAGCAAATGCTTCATGATTTTTTGGCCGTATGCAGACGTTCACTTGATATATAACGAAGTAAATCTTTTAGTATATTGTTGTCCAAGAAAGATGCTATTGATCACAAATCAAGAAAAATTCCATTGGCCTTTTCCTGAAGTCTTTGCCACAAACTACCCTCGGCTAAGTCTCAGATTACAATACTTTTTTATGAGCAAAATTTTTTTTCTTTTTTTTACCATATACATATATTGTTCATGGTATATAAGAAATTATTTTGTTAGCATAATGTTATCAAAGAAATTTATTATTACTCACAGATTTAGAAATTTTATACACTTTTATCAAAATAGATATAAAGTTTGTACGGTCAACTGCAAGCACTGTGGAGTAAATACCTCGAGCACAGAGAGACAATTAGCCAGGAAAACCAACGAAAGCAAGTATTGCGAACTAAATATAAACTTTCAGTCCAGAAGTCACGCATTTGTTTTATCATAATTTATTATCTTTTTTAACCAGGAAAACGCTACTACTTCTGCGTTTCATGTATTTATTAACTTTGCATGTCATTATTATCTACGAGGTATATGGTTTTTTATTTCGTAAGTCTGTAGTTTTTATAAAGATAGTAGATTAACATATTGTTTTGTGATTTATCGATGAAAAAAATAGTTTCTGGGTCAAACTAGTGCATCGTAAAATGAAGCTTATGAGCCATATAAGATTTAAAGTTGCTATATTTCTTTATTTTGGTAAAAAAAATAGTTACGATGAATTATCATAATATTTATACACTGGATATGAATAGTTCTATCTAGAATATCCCTTTAATTACCAATTTCTCCCATAAACCTTAAACTACTGGGTAATTGATTGATTTAAAGTTTTCAGGTATCCTGACATCTTGGGTCATTGACACTGATATCATTTAGTTTATATAAATATATATATATATATATATATATATATATATATATATATATATTATAATTTATATATACTATATATATATATATATATATATATATATATATATATATATATAATATATATATATATATATATATATATATATATATATGTATATATATATATATATATATATATATATATATATATATATATATATATATATAATATATATATATATATATATATATATATATACATATTATATATATATATATATATATATATATATATATATATATATATATATATATATATATAATATATATATATATATTATATATATATATATATATATATATATATATATATATATATACTATATATATATATATATATATATATAAAATAAAGAATATTCAATTAAAACCATAAAAGTTGAATGTCATTATAAAAGTTAGATAGTGTTCAAAAGACCTGCTTCTGAAATAAATCTAAAAATGCTACTTGCATAGTAAGACACATCATGTCCAAGAATCTTGGCAAGGATGAACCTGCCACCTTCACCTCGAGCATCAAACAAATATCTATTCCTCAAGTTATTAAAATAGGGGCATTCGTTCAATAAATGACTCACTGTTAGAGGTACTAAACAGTCGTCACAATACGGTTAGTGTTGGCCCTTCAGCAGAAACTCGTGTGTCAACCGAGTGTGATCAATACAGAGACGGCAAAGAGAGTTCTCCCATTTTCGGGGCATCATGTTATACCTCCAAGGAGTTATGACATTTGCTACTTCTTTAATTTTATTGCCATCTAGACTATCCCATTTCTGTTGCCATTTATTGCAAAGCAATTTATTGATGTTAAGTATAAAATCATTACACGTGATGGAATATCTTCTTGGCAGCAACTCGGATGCAGCCTTCTTTGCCAGTGAATCTGCCTTCTCATTCCCAGACACACTTACATGTGCTGGAACCCAACAAAATCGAACCATTATACCTCTCCGTCCAATAATAAAAAGCAATTCTAAAATCTTTGAAACTAGAGGGTTACTAAAATTAAAAACTTCTAAAGCTTGAAGGAAACTCCTTGCATCATTAAAAATTGTAAAATTACCCTCCTTCTCCAATGCTATTTTCTCAATAGCGGTTAATATGCCATACTATTTTGCAGGTAAATATGAAAGCTGTTAGAGAAAGTGTACCTCTACAATTTAAATCCTTACTATTTACTCCAAATCCAACGCCAGCGTCAGATTTGGAGCCATCAGTATATATAAAAGTCGATCCTCTATGTTAAACAACCTCTACT
>NC_090742.1:123894900-123902400 GCF_036898095.1 Palaemon carinicauda | reverse complement strand
ATCAAGTTCAAACCCCGGATGTCGTAGAGGATGGGGTCGACGAGGTGTCGGCTACTCCGGTTCAGATGCCGGAGCCCATCCCCTCAACATCGGCTGGTCTCCCAGTAGAACTGGGACAGGCCCTCTCTTCGATTGTTGGAATGATCCAACAAATGCAGAAGGAGAATCAGGAGAAGGCGGCTGCAATGGAACTGCGTATGCAGTCCCTAGCAGAATCACATGGGCCCCAGAAAAGGCTCAATGTGAAAGACCTTCCCATATGCTCAGATGCTAACCCATGGAGGTATGCTGAGCACATGCCGATGACGACTGGTAAGATCGTCATCTCGCATAAGCTGGGTTCAGTTCCCCTAGAGGAGGTAGAATTCTGGCCCAGCAAGGCATCATATCCGGACTGCTATCTCCGGCTGAGAAAAGAACCAACTTCAAGGGAGGAGACAGAGCCGAAGGAGGTCATTATTATGGACCACGCTAAGGCTCAAGCCCTACTTTCATCCTCGATGAAAGAGAGGGGCTTCTCGAATTCGAAGGTAGCTGCATTGAGCAAGAAGCTCCCTTCTTTTGTGTCCTCTCCTGATAGAGCCTTCCCCTTTTTACAAAAAGGGTTTGCGGCTGTCCTAAAGGCAGTCGAGGCCGGCAAGCCTTGCCCCTCCCTGGAGGAGTGTAAACCCTTGTCGCTGGCTCTGCCTATGGACCACAAAGACTGGAAGGATGTCCATCTGACATTCTCAGTGGGAAAGTTGGAGGCTGATATTGCCGGACGGCAATTCGGCGAGGACCTCCCCAAGCTGCCCGAATCTCTTTTACGAAGAGAGTTCGAGACCAAAGAAAGACTGGCTGCCTCAATGTCTCATCAGACCACTCTTGAGACAATGGCAAGTGACCCTAAGGCCCATGAAATGTTCATGGTAGTGGCTAAGTCTCACCTAGCCACAGTGACGAAGGACCTTTATGGCTTCATCAAGGCAAGGAGAGCTTGCAGGGAGGTCGTGTTCGCCGGGGCTTCGGTGAGACACGAATCAAGGAAATTAATCTCCTCCAACATTTGGGGAAAAGACCTTTTCCCTACCGATGTGGTCAAAGAGGTTGTTGATAAGGCCGCCGTGGAGAATAGAAACCTTCTCCAGAAGTGGGGCCTGGCTATCAAAAGAAAATCTTCCCCTGATGAGGGTCCTCAACCAAAGAGGAAGAATATGAAGACTAGGCTACCATTTCGGCCAGCCAAGCCTTATAGACAGCAACAGCAACTGCAATTGCCTTTGCCTCCAGTGCCCCAGATGGTGGCACAAACCCCGACTGCCTTTCAGTGGGTACCCCAGGCTGTGCCAGGTCAGTCAACCACATTCCCCCCAACGTTCGAAGGACAGTCTTCTTCCTTTCATGCAAAACCTAGAGGAGCAGCCAGAGGCTCGTCTAGGCGCCCCTCAAGGGGAAGGGGATTCAGAGGTGGTCGTGGTCAGGGAGGCAAGACCTCAGGACGGCAGTCCAAGTGAAATGATACCGGTAGGAGGGAGACTGATGAAATTTTGGGATCACTGGACCTTCGATCCCTGGGCCCAAAGCCTACTCAAGAATGGACTGGGTTGGAGCTGGTACAGCACTCCACCCCCATGCCTTCGGTTTTTCCAACACTCCACCCCCGTTTTGGAGGAGTACGTTCAAGAACTGTTGGAGAAAAATGTGATCCGAAAGGTGAAGTCCATCAAATTCCAAGGGAGGCTGTTTTGTGTTCCCAAGAAAGACTCGGAAAAGCTCAGAGTCATTCTGGACTTGTCACCACTCAACAAGTTCATAGTGAATTGCAAATTCAAGATGCTAACACTGCAACACATAAGGACCTTACTGCCCAAGAGAGCATACTCAGTCTCTATAGACTTGTCAGACGCCTATTGGCACATTCCAATCAGCCGTCGACTCTCCCCCTACCTAGGGTTCAGGCTACAACGGAAACTGTACGCTTTCAGAGCCATGCCATTCGGGCTAAACATAGCCCCAAGGATTTTCACGAAGCTTGCGAGCGCAGCTCTCAAACAATTACGCCTAAAGGGAATTCAGGTAGTAGCCTACCTGGACGACTGGCTGGTGTGGGCAGCATCCGAGACCGAATGCTTGCAAGCTTCCAGTCAGGTGATCCAGTTCCTAGAGTACCTAGGCTTCAAGATCAACAAGAAAAAGTCTCGACTTTCTCCATCCCAAAAGTTCCAGTGGCTGGGAATCCACTGGGACCTTTTGTCACATAGTTTCTCCATCCCATCGAAGAAAAGGAAGGAGATAGCGGGCTCTGTCAAGAGACTTCTAGATTCCGAAAGGATATCAAGACGCGAACAGGAGAGGGTACTAGGCTCTCTCCAGTTTGCTTCAGTGACAGACCCAGTGCTAAGAGCACAGCTAAAGGATGCAACCGGAGTTTGGAGAAGGTATGCATCAAACGCGCGAAGAGACCTGAGAAGACCAGTGCCGCCTCGGCTACGTACTCTTCTCAGACCTTGGTCCCAAGCCAGACATCTAAAGAAGTCGGTTCTTCTTCAGCCACCTCCCCCGTCGATGACGATTCACTCAGACGCCTCAAAGGAGGGATGGGGAGGTCACTCTCATCGGAGAAAAGTCCAGGGGACTTGGTCCAAGCTATTCAGGACCTTTCGTATAAACTTTCTAGAAGCTATGGCAGTGCTCCTTACCTTAAAGAAAGTCTCCCCGCGTCACTCGATCCACATAAGATTGGTGACAGACAGCGAGGTGGTTGTGAGATGCTTGAATCGACAAGGTCGAGGTCACCACCTCTCAACCAAGTGATGTTAGCCATTTTCCGATTGGCGGAAAAGAAGAAGTGGTACCTGTCGGCAGTTCACCTTCAAGGAGTCCGCAATGTGACAGCGGACGCTCTATCCAGGTTCACACCGATAGAGTCGGAATGGTCCTTAGACGCAGGATCATTTTCCTTCATTCTGAATCAAGTCCCAGAACTGCAAATAGACCTCTTTGCGACGAAAGACAAAAAGAAGTTGCCCCTGTACGTGTCCCCGTACGAGGACCCCTTAGCGGAAGCAGTGGACGCAATGTCCCTCGACTGGAACAGATGGTCCAGGATTTATCTGTTCCCCTCCTCACAACCTTCTGTTGAGGGTCCTCAACAAACTGAGATCCTTCAAGGGGGTAGCGGCAATAGTGGCCCACAAGTGGGCGAACAGTATGTGGTTCCCCTTGGCGTTGGAACTACAGATGAAGTTCGTGCCGCTACCACATCCAGTTCTGACCCAGCGAGTCCAGAAGTCGACTGTCTGCGCTTCATTACAGAAAACCCAGACCCTGCAGCTCAAGATTTTCTCGCCCTAGCGGTGAGAAAGCGTTTCGGGATTTCGAAAGCCAGCATAGACTTCCTAGAGGAATACAAGTGCAAATCGACTAGAAGGCAATATGAGTCATCTTGGAGAAAATGGGTGGCCTTTGTAAAGGCAAAGAATCCGCAGGAGATCTCAACAGACTTCTGCTTATCTTTCTTCATCCACCTCCATGGCCAAGGATTGGCAGCTAACACGATTTCAGTGTGTAAATCGGCTTTGATGAGACCCATTTTATTTGCCTTCCAGATCGACCTAGGTAACGAGATCTTTAATAAAGTTCCGAAAGCCTGCGCTAGGCTCAGACCTTCAGCACCTCCAAAGCCCATCTCATGGTCTTTAGACAAAGTTCTTCATTTCGCCTCCCTGTTGAGCAATGAAGAATGTGCGTTAAAGGATTTGACGCAAAAAGTTATTTTCCTATTTGCACTCGCGTCCGGGGCCAGGGTTAGTGAGATCGTAGCCCTCTCGAGAGAGGCAGGTCGTGTTCAGTTCCTGGATGGGGGGGAGCTGAACCTGTTTCCGGATCCTACGTTTCTCACCAAGAATGAGTTACCCACCAACAGGTGGGGTCCCTGGAGAATCTGCCCTCTGAAAGAAGATGCATCTCTATGTCCAGTAGAATGCCTAAAGGTCTATCTTCGTAGAACTTCAGACTTCAAGGGTGGTCAACTATTCAGGGGAGAAACATCAGGCTCAAATTTATCTCTGAATCAACTCAGAGCGAAAATGACATATTTTATTCGCAGAGCGGATCCTGACAGTACACCCGCAGGTCACGATGCGAGGAAAGTTGCCTCATCCCTAAATTTCTTTAATTGTATGGATTTTGAACATCTCCGTTCATACACGGGCTGGAAGTCTCCCAGGGTGTTCTTTCGCCACTATGCGAAGCAAGTAGAGGAACTTAAGAGATCTGTGGTAGCAGTGGGTCGTGTAGTTAACCCTACTGTTTAACTCTGCGAGGAACAGTGGTCTTAATTGGGACGATTAAGTCCAGGGTGAGTGTGTAGGTACATACTGTACTACAAACTAAATTGAGGGCACCAAGTGCCCATATAGACTATTCCTTCTTTCAAAGGTGAACCTAGCATAAGTTCAGACATGTGTGCCAAGCGTTTCTAACGCTAATGTGATTGATTTGTAATACAGATTTTTTATGACTTGATACCTTGGTATCTTATTAAAGTGGTGTTTAATGGTTTTTCTTTCAGATAAACAAGTTCTGTTTACTATCATACTTATGCTTAAAGTTTTGGGTTACCCTCTTTTATATAAATATATATATTTGTTGTTAACCTGTCTGTTTATTATCTGTCAATAAACTTGTTCTTGAGAACCTTGCGTCTCTTTCACCTGTGTCAATTTATTGGTATAATTGAGCATTTTAATTCTATGTATCTTATCTGGGATAATTCTGATAGAATTGTTCTGTTATGCAAGCTATGTTGCATTGGTTTATGTAAGTCCCCTAATGGGAGGACTCCGTCCCATAAGGGGATGGTGGCGGATTTTCAGCTTCCTCCTATGTGGATATAAACCTTTGTCCAATACAAGTATTGTGCGGATTACTGGTCAATATATTGACGCAGTGGTTCTATACAAACTATGCTTTACTTAATATAGGGCGAGACCACTATATTAGCTTGCCTGGTATTCATACATAGATATATGTACTCTTCGAGACTTTCCAGAGTCTAGTAGGACTCTTCCCTGTAGGGGGCAGGAAGCTCTAACATAGTTTATAGTTAGTTGAAAAGATGTATAACGGTAACATCTTAGGTCTCTAGGTCTAGTCGACCGGGAATAAATACCTCCGGGGAGTACGTCACGTTCTGAGAATCCACAGATACAGTAATGCTCTGGTACACTTCCATCAGGACGACATGGCTTGAGCCCCAAAAAACGGATTTTGAGCGAAGCGAAAAATCTATTTTTGGGTGAGATAGCCATGTCGTCCTGATGGACCCGCCCTTGCCTTTCTAAGAAAGGGCTGTAGGACCCCTCCCTACATACAGTATCTGTAGCACCTCGTGTATGCTACAAGGAATACAGATGGCGCCAGGATAGGCGCCAGGCACGCATACGAATCGGGGGATAGGGAAGCCTTGGGAGCGGCTCCCCTTTTTCTTTCCCGAATTTGTATCTCGTCAATCTCCCTCCTACGAGACGAAATCTCTGTTCAGGTCGTAGATTGCCATGTGACGTGTCTAGAATACGTCCTCTGATATGTCGCGATATCCCTTTCACGAGGGATACTCGCTCCAGGAGTTAGAATTCTGGTACCTTAAGGTAAATTCTCTGGGAATATCGCCGTAGTTGTAATATACCCTAGGAAGCTACCCTATAGGAACTTCCATCAGGACGACATGGCTATCTCACCCAAAAATAGATTTTTCGCTTCGCTCAAAATCCGTTATATATATATAAATATATATATATATATATATATATATATATATATATATATATATATATATATATATATATATATATATATATATATATATGTGTGTTTGTGTGTGTGTGTATACACACACACACACACATATATATATATATATATATATATATATATAAATATATATATATATATGTGTGTGTGTGTATACACACACACACACATATATATATATATATATATATATATATATATATATATATATATATATATATATATATATATATATATATATATATATATATATATATGCGTAAAAATCACAGGAAAACGAGATGCTCAGATGCAGAAGAACCACAGGGAAAAGGAAAATACGGAATATACACTTAAGTCCTGACTAGTTTCGTGATACTTCCTCAGAGGACTGATTTATTGAGAGAGGTTTCTTACAATTTATAGGGAAAGCAAAAGTACGAACATACATATAGAGATTTAGAGAACAATGACACTCCCTTACCCGCTACCTGGGCTTGACTCAGGTGTTGAGTAGGAGGAGTCCCCAAGCTCGTTAGACACCTGCTAAAAAGGGTCATTTCTAGCGGTGGGTATATTCTTGTTTTCTTCTTTTTTTTCTTTTTTTTTTTTACTTTCAGTACAGTTTATTTGTATGTCAATGCAGTAGCCTTATCTATATAAATACATAAGCAAAACATACACAAACATACAAATATATACATATATATACACATATATACATATATATACATATATACATATATATACACATATATATACATATATACATATATATACATACATACATATACAAATACATATACATATATACATAAATACATACACATACACATACATATATACATATATATACACATACATATATACATATATACACATACATACATATGCATATATACATTTATATGTATACAACATTATTATCATAAACATATAATCATGTAAATATCAATACTTATATCTAGCATAACACTATATAGTGCCAATATACTTATGCATACTATATAAAATAATTGTTTCCTTTAATGAATGGTAGCTTAGGTCTAAATATTAATTTCACACCGACGTTAATTATTCACAATACATTCAATTCTACATTAAGTGGTTAATGTTTTTTTATATAGCTTACCAATCTCTTTACATATAAAGGCGTCGAGTTTATACATTCCATGACCAATATTCAAGTTGTTTTCAAAGGTTTCTTTTATGAAACTGGACTCTATGATGTTTCTTTCCACTAAGTTATTTGAATGAACCAATTTCTTTGCACCTGAACAATTAATAGGGTGATTTTTATCTCTAACGTGGGCAAAGAGTGCATTATTATCTTGAGCATACCTGACACTTTTCTTATGTTGTTCAATTCTCTTTTCTAGGGCTTTACCAGTTTGACCAATATAGTATTTTTCACAAGCATTGCATGGAATACAATAGACACATCCCTTGGTACTGTCAGGAGAATTCTTTATTAAGGCTGTTTTTATTGTATTTTTACTCTTAAATGCTACATTTACATTGAAGTTTTTTAACAGTTGGGGAATTTCTTTAAATGAATCACAATAAGGTAGTACAAGTAAATTTTGTGTGTTATAGTTTTTTCTGTTATCATTACCGAAAAAAGTATTTTTTTTATGTTCTTAGGGCATCATCTAACACAATTTCAGGATACTTTAGTATTTTGCCTATTTCTCTAATACCATTTATTTCGTCATCAATATATTCAGG
>NC_090742.1:123881853-123884353 GCF_036898095.1 Palaemon carinicauda | reverse complement strand
TCAGGATTTCCACGTGCGCAAAATGCAGCTGAGGCTTGGCACAGGAGATGGGTAAACAACATTGGAGGAGCTCATATAGGTCTTTACAATATAATTGAAGAGTTACAAAAGGAAGAGCAACAAGT
The DNA here is from genome assembly GCF_036898095.1 of Palaemon carinicauda. Lineage (NCBI taxonomy): Eukaryota > Metazoa > Arthropoda > Malacostraca > Decapoda > Palaemonidae > Palaemon > Palaemon carinicauda. Next base: position 123,884,228 of record NC_090742.1, on the reverse strand, counting down.
CAACAACAATTGAATGCATTCTTCGCGGGGAAGCAGAACCTAAACAAAAAAGGAGAAAACTTATTCGTGAAAAACGGATTAGTAAGGTGATGGAATAACCAGATCATCAAAATGTTTTAGATTAACTTCGAGGAATAGCCCATAATTCATCCCTTAAATAAAGTTTTTACCTTTTTCGATTCCTTAAGGTGCGTCCACACTGGCAACATCGTGTCTACCGACATATTAACAACAAATTTGGAAACCTTACAATCAACATCGGTACACATATCGACAACACTGTATGAAACTTTGTCTGCTACAATGTCTGGCAACATATTGGCAACATGCGTTAACTTGGTGAAGCCGTCCACACCTCATTCTAGAGACTTGATAAGTATGTAGGCGTGCCAGGACGCACTGTGTATACCTGTAATTACAATGATGTTATATTTTCTGAAACCACATTAAAATGCGTGTAAAGCAACGGTTGCAAGTGTTCTGCTTTGACAAAAAATTAGTGTACACTTCTATATGTGAGAAAATAAGCTAATAAATACTAATATGCTAACATACATAGTTTCTTACCTGATATCCAGCGTCATAGGTCTTGTGGGGCTTGTGTTTGTCCGCTAGAAACAGAATGATGCTAAACACGAACCACTGACTCTTATATGCGTCTTCAGCTCCATCACCAGACTTCTTTTCTTGACATTTTTTTCAGTTCTCTTCGGAACTGTGTCACGAGGTTCTTCATTTTCTTCTCCACTTCATTTCTCTCCATCTGAATATTTTCAGCTATTTCATACCAGGTTTCTGCCCTCTTGAACCGGTGTTTGTATAGTGCATGGGTCGGATCCCATAGCAATGGGTATCCTCGAGAACATTCAATTAACTGAACAATCTTTTATCTCGGTATTCTGTGTCTGTCCGGGTATCTCCAACCACATCAACTCGTCCACACCAGGTTTTCCAACATATCACCAATGAATCTCTACCAACATCTCGACAACACTGTTTCGTCAACAATCTAACAACTTGTTGCCTACAAATTGGTACACAGTGTTGTTGACATGTTTTGTCGCTAGTGTGGACGCACCCTTATCGATGTCGAATATTTTATGATGCTGTGAAATTATCTTTTTATTATGCATTTATATTTGTCCTTTAGCAGGATATCCTTTTAATAAAGTTTTAACTTTTTAAATTTATATCCATACGAATATTTAATTGTATATAAAGAAGAGTTATTTTTGTTACCCCAAATATATGAAATAGAGAGTAGAGAGTAAATAGCAAGAATGAAGGATGCAAAAGAAAACAAGGATAGTATCCTTGTTAATTTTACTTATATATATATATATATATATATATATATATATATATATATATATATATATATATATATATATATACACACGCTTATATATATATATATATATATATATATATATATATATATATATATATATATATATATATATATATATATATAAATTTCTGGTCGGGATTTTGATTTTGTCAAGATTTTGGTTTATCGGGATTGTTGGTGTCGTGATATTGGATGTCGGGATGATGGCTGTCCAGATTTTGTTCGGATATCATATACATATATAAACATATATATATATATATATATATATATATATATATATATATATATATATATATATGTATATATATATATATAATATATATATATATATATATATATATATATATATATATATATATATATATAAGTCTATTTACAACGTTAGTATCTCTCAAGATATAGATTGTTTACTCACCTATCAACTGTGACACTGTGCCATCGTCCGTCATTAAGATGAGCTTTTTGAAGGCACAAGATCTTGATTGTTTTCGGATGAAGTAAAAGCTGAACACATTCGCCCTTTGACTAGTTGGAGCGTCAACATTGAATTAAATTTATTTTGCATATTATTCAAGAAATATTGGATGATATGATGATTGATTTTATTTTTGTGGGTAAAAGATATGAAAAAAAAATACTGATTATTGGAGTCTGAAACATTTAGAAAAGGAGTTTGCTGTAATGAAAATCAATAAAATAAAATCGCTATAGAATAGAAGTATTTTTGTCTGAGAACCTCACACTCCAAGAAAAAGTTGAACTCTATTTTGCATATATCATAGTGATATAGATTTAAAAGGAATGTATTTTTGTCTGAGTACCTCACACTCCAAGAAAAAATTGAACTCTATTTTACATATATCATAGTGATATAGATTTAAAAGGAATGTAAGTCATATTTCAAGGTAACTGTCAGAAACTAGAAGAAAATAAAAGAGAAATTTAATGAAATATCAAATGTGGTAACAAAATGTTTATATCTTACCTCGCCGTTGACCCGCAGATTTCTCAAGCTTCCAGC
>NC_090742.1:123856853-123871853 GCF_036898095.1 Palaemon carinicauda | reverse complement strand
AAAGACTAAAGAAAACAAATAGATTGTTGTATATGGAAAAAAAAAAACATAAAATAATTTCTGATATACTACCGATCTAGAGTCTAGATATTTAGACATTAAGTCTGAATCATGCTAATAGATAAGTTTTATTAAACAAATAAATTAATATCAACCTATAATAAATACACAATCTACACATTTCTAAGACTGTTCTTCTCAACAAATCCCAAATACAGTTAGATTGGATGGTCAGAAAAATAGAGTGATTTTATTGAATGTCTTTATTAGTTTATTATTAACTCATTATCCACGCATTGGAATTGGACATTCTTATCGGCAAAACTTTAGACTGGTACATCAAAACATCATAAAAGGCGGTAATTTAAGTAAAATTCCATCACAAAAATAACTGGATTTGTAATGATTTTTAACATTGTTCATCATTATAAAATCATTGAGCTTTCTCTTTCCTAATTTACAGTAATTTTGCCGATCACAAAGACCTTTGCCCTCTCTTTTCCAAGATTCTTGGCCAGGATGTATTTTACTATTTTTGAATTTATTTCAGAAGCAGATCTTTTGAAAGACAATTAACTTTTATTAGGACATCTTTGCAATTAGGGTTTGAAGTTGAGTTTTTTTATATTCTTTATTCATAAAATATGAAGTGTGCATCAATTACCTTTGACGTCAGGATGTTAGAAAGCTCAAAACCAATCATCAACTCCATTTTGAAAATACAATGAATCACAATACAGAAACCTGATGATGAATATTAATAGAAGTCATGAAGAAACTAGATAGAAAACTTGCATACTGAGTCTTGACTGAAAAGAGAAGAAAAGGTTGAAACAAAAAATGACGATGAAAATATCTGATAGTTAAGGACTCTCCCCTCCCCATTCACAAAAAAATCTGCATATTGAATATTGACTGAAAATAGAGGAAGAAGTTTTAACATAAAATCCATATAAAAAATATCTGAAAAAAAAAAACACTAACACAAACAGAATGACCACACGAGCAACTATACCTGAAGGTGATGAACTAATAACAGTTGATCCGGAGGATTCATAAGGAGAGAAGTCAACCAGACGTGCGTTTCAGCTTTGACTGCGTTCGGTAGTTGGATGGATTTGGCTTCCAGGGACAGTGCGTCCACGTGCACATTTGCAACAGATTCCAGCGATGCTGTCAGCTTCTCGATTGGAGATCTATTTGTTGGCTGAATAAAAAAAAAAAGAGAGAATATTTAGGGTGATCACATTAGTGAAGCAGTTGAAGAAGGTTCAGGATAAAACATTCATGTTTCAGTTATTTGATCTTATAGGCTTCATGTAATGAAAATAGTGGTTGTTTCATGCTTATGAATATATGTGTTTCTTTACTGAAGTTTTGAAAACTATTCTTCATTTAACTGAAATAAATTTGAATATTTACAGATCAGATATATGCTCTAATTTAGTGATGAAACTATCATGACCTGCTTCTATCTTGTTCTCAGCAATAACTAGATTGAATTACAAACTACGAGAGAGAGAGAGCGAGAGAGAGAGAGAGAGAGAGAGAGAGAGAGAGAGAGAGAGAGAGAGAGAGAGAGAGAGAGAGAGAGAGAGAGAGTACTCTTAACTGAAATGCAATAATTAAAAGAAGTCCACTGAACTCTGAAATATATAGGAATAAAAGAGCGTAGCTTAAATACAAATCCCATAACTTGAAGACGCCCCCTGAATGGAAATCTCTGTTGACCAAGGCGGAGGTCGTTAGTAAATTTGATGAAGTCCTCTTCCTTGGGACGTGATCTGATTCTTTAACAATCAACAAGCTCCAGGCTTAAGTGGCATCCGGTTGCGGCTTGGCAAGAATGACCCTTATTCTTGGAAAAATAAAAAAGATACGTTCAAGAGAAATAAGTTACTAGGCCGAATTTTCAGTCTGTAATGCGATCGTACTTGAAAAGTTGTAGCTTGTCATTATAGAATTGAATGGTCATTTGTATCCTCTCTCTCTCTCTCTCTCTCTCTCTCTCTCTCTCTCTCTCTCTCTCTCTCTCTCTCTCTCTCTTCTCTCTCTCTCTCTCTCTCTCTCTCTCTCTCTCTCTCTCTCTCTCTCTCTTCGAAGCCTATACATTATGTGTGTTGAAATAGCGATAGGCCTCAGCAAATAATGTGGTGAACATAGGAATCACTGAATAGTTCTCCATTTCTCTAATTGATAATCCTTTACTTGCCATTACCGACCATCATAAATAATGTTTCCAATATACCCCAAAGCGGTTTTAGAACTGATATCGCCTTTCACAGATAACTTCAAATGATGTCTACATTATTCATTTATCCTTTGGTGCTACGAGGAAGTACGATTTTATACACCACAGTATATTTTTCCATATATCAATTTCTTACTTTAGTGTTACCTTTTAACTTCTTTTAATCACTTAAATTCCACGACCAAAGGCTTTTGAGTAAAATTATACATATTCTGGATTAGGCAGCGGTTTATACAAATAAAAAAAAAAAATACAAGAATGTTTATAAATTATACTGTCGGGAGCTACTTGTAATATTCTATATGCATTAGGGAAATTTTATTGTTAAAAGACTATACTTTTATCTTTAAATATAACTTCTGCTTACCACGTACAATGGTTTCTTGCAGAAGCTTCAAGTTACACTAAAATCCTTAACATGAGAAAATATAACGACATTTTATCTCCCATATATATATATATATATATATATATATATATATATATATATATATATATATATATATATATATATATATATATATATATATATATATATATATATACATATGAACTTTTTCGCAGTGATTACTTTTGAAGCCCTAAAGTGATTAAGAACATTACTCATAAGGTGTTACTTACAATGAACTTCTTCACAGTGATTACTTTTGAAGCCCAAAAGTGATTAAGGACATTACTTATAAGGGGTTACTTACAATGAACTTCTTCACAGTAATCACTTTTGAAGCCCAGAAGTGATTAAGATCATTAAACATAAGGTGTTACTTACAATGAATTTCTTCACAGTAATTACTTTTGAAGCCCAAAAGTGATTAAAAACATTACTTATAAGGTGTTGCTTACAATGAACTTTTTCCCAGTTATTACTTTTGAAACCCAAAAGTGATTAAGAACATTACTCATATGGTGTTACTTACAATGAACTTCTACACAGTGATTACTTTTGCAGCCCAAAAGTGATTAAGGACATTACTTATAAGGGGTTACTTACAATGGACTTCTTCACAGTAAGGTAGTAGGTTGGCCAGGGCACCAACCACCCGCTGAGATACTACCACTAGAGAGTTATGGGGTCCTTTGATTGGCCAGAGAGTACTACATAGGACCCTTCTCTCTGGTTACGGTTCTTTCCTTTTGCCTACATAGACACCGAATAGTCTGGCCTATTCTTTACAGATTCTCCTCTGTCATCATACACCTGACAACACTGAGATTACCAAACTATTCTTCTTCTCTCAAAGGGTTAACTACTGCACTCTAATTTCAGTGGCTACTTTCCTCTTCGTAAGAGTAGAAGAGACTCTTCAACTATGGTAAGCAGCTCTTCTAGGAGAAGGACACTCCAAAATGAAACCATTGTTCTCTAGTCTTGGGTAATGCCCTAGACTCTCTACCATTTTACTCCACTGTGGGTTAGAGTTCTCTTGCTTGAGGGTACACTCGGACACACTGTTGTATCTAGTTTCTATTCCTCTTGTTTTGTTATAGTTTTTAAAGTTCATATAGGAAATATTCATTTCAATGTAGTTAGAATTCTTAGCATATTTTATTTTTCTTTATTTCCTTTCCTCACTGGGCTATTTTCCCTGTTGGACCCCCTGGGCTTATAACATTGTGGAGGATTTATTTTTGGTTTTTGCCAAATCCTGAGAGAGAGAGAGAGAGAGAGAGAGAGAGAGAGAGAGTGAGAGAGAGAGAGAGAGAGATATTGTGTTAGCGAGCGAAAGTAGTTAGGTTAACGATCGTTTGTGGTGAGAAAGACTGTTGGTACAAATGAGATTGTTTGTTTATGTTTTTAGTTAGGTTACGACAGTGGTGAATGTTTCGGAGCGAATGCTTTTATTGATTGACTGCGTCCTGAGTCAGTTGTGTGAACGCTGGAATTATTATTTTTCTTTACCAGCGAGGAAGTGATTTGTGATTTTCTGAGTAAGTACAGTTTTGTTTATCTTTGCTTGTCGTGATTGTGAATGATAGGAACAATTTATTATTTATCTTTGATTATAGTGCGATAGTTCAGTTAGCTAGAAGTGTTCGTAAGTGTTTTTCTTTCTTTATTTTTGGCAGGCCGTGATTCCTCCTTTGGGGAGACTCAAGTTTAGAAAGCGGATTATTGTTGATGACCAGGCCTGTAAAAAAGGATTGCATATAGACTTCGCTATTTGATTGCTCAACTGTTGATGACCTGGCCTGTATACGATTTTTCTTTTGGACTGTTTTTTGGATTTCTGAACGGATGATGACTTGGCCTTTGAATTAGGATTGCTGATGATGATGATGATGAATATGATGATGATGATAACAATGACCCCAATCAGGGAAGTAGTTGTGGCAAATTGCCACCCAGTAAACTGTTAAACACAGAGTTGTGTTAGTGTGCCGTAAAGACAGTCTGGCTTGTGTGTGGCGACAGTGTTGGTGTCCCATAATAATATTTATACAAGATAATTCATATATATATTTATTTTTGGTGTTGGTGTGCGGTGTAATTTAAGTTTGTTAGGTTTTTTTTTTGCGTTTTTTTGAATGGTATTTATAGTATATTTAGTGTAAGTTTTTGATGCTGTTGATTTTGGTTGGATTTATTATAGTTTGTAAGAAATATATAGTTTTAAGGTTATGTTTTGTTTTGTTTGTCCTTTTGTCCAAGAGTCCAGTTGATAAAGTAAGGGGAAAGTTTGTGTTGTGGGACCATTGTCAGTAGGTGTGATTCAGTGTGTGGGGCTTGTTTTTTTAACATCCCGCCACATTATTTTGGCGCCCGAACAGGGACTGCCGAGGTGGGATTGAAGCTAGACTCTTGGACAAAGGACTGCATTTGGATATGAAATTAGATTAAGGTTGATGAAAATGGAAGAGCAGAACAAGTTACTGAAGGAGGAATTGCGGCTGAGTAAGGAGCGTGAGGAGAGGTTGCTAATAGAGAATGAGAGGTTGAACTGGGAGAATGCGGCGATGCAGAAGGGGCTTAGGGAGTTAAAGGGGACAGTAGAGAGAGTGGAAGAATGTGTTGAGATGAGGATGCGAGAGAATGAAGAACGAATAGAGAAACGAATGGAAGATATGATGGGGCAAGTCATGGGGATGATGAAAACTATAATGGGTGAAGGTGCAGTCGGAGGAGTGTCCTCAGCTTCGGGGAATGGGTTGGTAGTGGAAGAGAAGGTTAAGGTAGGTGATAATGGGAAAGGAAGTGATAGTGATAGTAGTAATAGTGATGGTGATATTGAAGATAAGGGAATTAGGCATAGTAAGGATGAACAGAAAGGTGAGAGGAAAGATGAAAGGAAAGGTAAAAGTGATGTGAAGAAAGGGAAGAAAAAGTATCAGGCTGATAGCAAGGACGATCGTGAATGGGTGAAAGTGGTAAGTAAGAAAAAGGGTAAGAAAGGAATGGTTAAGGATAGGAATTTAAGTGTGGAAGTGGATTCATTATATTCGAACGAGGAAGAAAGTAACAAGGGAGTAGACAGTGATGATAGCAGTGAGAATGAACGTGATGTGTGTAAGACTGTGTTTATGAGAGAGGTACCTCGGTGTGAAAGGTTCAATGAGCATAGCAGTAGGGATGTATATGATTTTTTCAAGGAGTATGAGAGGTATTGTCAGGATAAGTATGGTGATAGTAAAAGAATTTGGGCTAGGGAGTTAGGAGAATATTTGACTGGGTATTTGTTGACGATGTATGGAGTGATAGTGAGTGTAGGGGACGTTGATTATGAAAGTGTGAAAAAGAGAATAATTGAACAGGTAAAACGTATGAAAGGGAGTGTTAAGTATAAGCGTAAGAATGATTTTGATGAAGCACGGATGAATGCAGGAGAAGCGATATCAATGTACGTATGTAGGTTGGAAACTTTAGCTAGGAAGAAGTATGGGGATGAAGGTATAAATGAGAATAAGGAGTTAATGAGGAAGTTTTTGGCTACTGTACCCGAGAATGTTGCTGAGTTTGTAAATTTAAAACGGAAGGAGAAAATGAGGTGGACGAAAGAAAGATTGACATGGGATGATATTTTAGAGATAGTTGAGGATTACGAGTTGGATAGGTGTATGAAAGAAAGTAAATCTGTGAGTGTAAGAACTGGAATGGAGGAAAGTGTGCCAGAATTTGTTAGTTTTAGAGATGCTATTTTGAGAGGACCAATGAGGGTAGCTGATAATGTAGTAGATAGGAGTGTTAGGGCGAGTAATGTGGGAATACCTGTAAGGACAAATGAAGGATTTAGGCAGGGTAATTGGTGCAATAGGGATAGGAGTGTGAGTGCACATCGAGGTATGTCAGATAGCCGTGTCCGTGATGAAAAGTGTTATAGGTGTGGGAAAGTAGGTCATAAGAAGAATGAATGTAGATGGGCATTAGGAGCATGTTTCGGGTGTGGAGAGACAGGGCATCGTATTAGCGACTGTAAGAAAGAGAAAGTGATTAAGTGTTATCGGTGTGGTATGACTGGGCACGTAGCAAGTGGATGTAGGAGTAATCGTATGAATGTGATTTGTGGTAATTGTGGTAAGGATGGTCATTATGCTAGAATGTGCAAGGAGCCGCGGGGTAAGTGTACTGAATGTGGTGCTGATGGGCATGTAGCTAGAGTATGTAGGAAGAAGGGATTAAGTCAGCCAGGATGTTCGGGAAACTAGAGTGTGAGAGGGTTCAGCTGGGTGAGTCCTCCTGTGTGTGTGGAAGGAATAGGATCAATGTTTGTGAGAATGGGATGAATAATTGGTTAGAAATGAGCAAGTATGAATCTAGTATGCATGAAAAGTTAGGGCTGGAAAATAAACAATTAGTGTTAGTTGAATATAGGAAAAAGAGGCGTTTGAAAGTTTTAAGTAAGGATGAAAAAAGGGAAAATTTTATAAGTAAAAGTGAGAATAGAAATAAGTATGACAAGGGTGTAAATGTGCAAATGTGTATGGAAGATAAATGTGTTAATACAGATGAATCATGGCTGAGTATGAATGATACCTATAGTGTGTGTGGCTTTTCCTTAGGTGATGTAAAAGAAAGGATGACGAATGCGAGAGTGAGAGATAGGAGAATGATTAGTAGCATGAATGAATCTTTTACTAAAGTTGAGAATGTTTTTGATGAAATGGATGAACTGTTTACAGAAATGAGTGTAATTATAGGGCCAGATGAGAACGAGGTAGATGGGATTGTACGTGATATATTAGATGATAGGGATTTAGATAGGAATAGTGTTAATGTAGCGAATGATTGTGATAAGGAAGAAGTGAATGAGAGAGTATATGGAGGCCCAGTTACTCGGAGTAGAGGTCCCGTTCCCGACTGCGACTGGGTTATGAAAAAAATAATGTAAGTGTTGTGTGAGAAGGATTTGGCAAAGTAAGGGGGGAGGAATGTGAAGGATTTATTTTTGGTTTTTGCCAAATCCTGTGAGAGAGAGAGAGAGAGAGAGAGAGAGAGAGAGAGAGAGAGAGAGAGAGAGAGAGAGAGAGAGAGAGAGATATTGTGTTAGCGAGCGAAAGTAGTTAGGTTAACGATCGTTTGTGGTGAGAAAGACTGTTGGTACAAATGAGATTGTTTGTTTATGTTTTTAGTTAGGTTACGACAGTGGTGAATGTTTCGGAGCGAATGCTTTTTTTGATTGACTGCGTCCTGAGTCAGTTGTGTGAACGCTGGAATTATTATTTTTCTTTACCAGCGAGGAAGTGATTTGTGATTTTCTGAGTAAGTACAGTTTTGTTTATCTTTGCTTGTCGTGATTGTGAATGATAGGAACAATTTATTATTTATCTTTGATTATAGTGCGATAGTTCAGTTAGCTAGAAGTGTTCGTAAGTGTTTTTCTTTCTTTATTTTTGGCAGGCCGTGATTCCTCCTTTGGAGAGACTCAAGTTTAGAAAGCGGATTATTGTTGATGACCAGGCCTGTAAAAAAGGATTGCATATAGACTTCGCTATTTGATTGCTCAACTGTTGATGACCTGACCTGTATACGATTTTTCTTTTGGACTGTTTTTTGGATTTCTGAACGGATGATGACTTGGCCTTTGAATTAGGATTGCTGATGATGATGATGATGAATATGATGATGATGATAACAATGACCCCAATCAGGGAAGTAGTTGTGGCAAATTGCCACCCAGTAAACTGTTAAACACAGAGTTGTGTTAGTGTGCCGTAAAGACAGTCCGCCTTGTGTGTGGCGACAGTGTTGGTGTCCCATAATAATATTTATACAAGATAATTCATATATATATTTATTTTTGGTGTTGGTGTGCGGTGTAATTTAAGTTTGTTAGGTTTTTTTTTTTGCGTTTTTTTGAATGGTATTTATAGTATATTTAGTGAAAGTTTTTGATGCTGTTGATTTTGGTTGGATTTATTATAGTTTGTAAGAAATATATAGTTTTAAGGTTATGTTTTGTTTTGTTTGTCCTTTTGTCCAAGAGTCCAGTTGATAAAGTAAGGGGAAAGTTTGTGTTGTGGGACCATTGTCAGTAGGTGTGATTCAGGGTGTGGGGCTTGTTTTTTTAACATCCCGCCACAACATCCTACTTTTCAAACTAGGGTTTCAGCTTAGCATTTTATAATAATAATAATAATAATAATAATAATAATAATAATAATAATAATAATAATAATAATAAAAATAATAATTACTTTCGAAGCACAAAAGTGATTCAGAATATTACTCATATGGTGTTACTTACAATAGAATTTTTTCGCGTTACGAAGTATAGCGAAAAATAATTGTCCTAACGACATGTAAGCAGATCTTAAGTGTCTTGTTACTTAAGTTCAGTTGTTATGTAGGCAGTGGCCAATGAGAATTTAGTGTTGGGTGAAACGTATTCGATGTTTGAAGAGGTATTTAGGAAGTGGTCACTTTCTAGCGCACGCTAGCCCGAGCAAGTCGAATTTATTAGCCAGGACGCCAGGCAGGGTCAAATACAGCTTCAGATGTGAATAGTGTTTTCACGTTAGCAATCAGAATGCTGAAACCGTTTCAAGAAGTGATGGACAATCTATTATCCGATTTCCAGCAGAATATTCAACAAGTATCCGCACCTCATTAAAGTATGATGGAAAACCATTTAAATGAGCATCGCGTTATTTTGAGGAAACTGATACGAAAATGTTAGCATTAGATGCGATTGTTTATCAACTTGGAGGACAAGGAACATCTAAAACTGCTGCAGAAACGAGTTAGTACGCTAAGAGCAGCATCGCCGAAAGTGTCAAGCTAGTTAAAGATCGAGGGAAAGTGTGGATTCATATCAACTTTGATGGAAGAGGTCTAGAGCTCAATAAAGGCCGAGAGTTGACATTGGAGCCAGGAATGTACCAAGAAAGACGTCGAAAAGATAAGTGAAAATATAGCTGTTTTTATTTTGTATACTTAGCAGTTGGTACAAGGAAATTGGAACATTGTGTTTATTTTATTTTATTGTTTTAATCGCCTGTTGGTTGTTGTTATTCACAATACATTGAACAGAATTAGATTGAGTCCGGTAAGATAGTCATTGACGTCTAAAAGGGCGATCACAAAATTCCATTTCAAAACCGTTACTGTGGCTGTTGGATTGGGTAACAATAGGTCAGAAAGGGACGAATCAGAATTTATTAAAAGAGAATGGGTGACACTGGTATCAGAAAAACTAAGAAATAATTCCTTTGACGGTGACCAAGAATGGAAATGGTAAGCAAAGGCTGGTTTTTTATTACAAACTTTTTAAGGATTTAATCAGTCTACAGTCTGCTTATCGCATAGAAATCTATTAAAACGTTGCCAATATCTTTCTCATTGGGGAAAAATTTAAAAAGTTTTTTATAATGGATTTTCTTTAGATATTTTTGAAGCGGCGGTACATCTTTACTAAAGTTCTTAAGTCTGTTAGATATTGGAGATCTAAGGAAGTGAAGATTGAAGTATTTTTAGATGATGGCATAGCTGCGGATGGTTGATTTGAAGGGGCATTGGATGCTAGCTATTTACTTTAAAAGCTTCAAGATTTGGATTTATTTACAAGAAAGTATAATTGGTTTTCAGACTCTAAATTGTATTTGGAAAGGTTTACAGAGGACGAATACTGAAGGCGAATTTCGTAACTACAGTGTTAGGATAAACTATGTCGTTAAAGACCTTGTTTAGATGCCAAACATTCTGAATTAACGAAAACGTTATTTTAACGAATATCTTTTGGACAGAATTGTCTGTTACATAATTTCCACGAAATTTGTCGTGAAAGGTATTGTTAAAATGAAAACGATAAAGTATTTCTGTATTTTTACATATTGAGCAAAACTAGTTGAGAGCTTAATGAAGAAATATCAGATGCTCTGGTTGAGATCACGTTTTGACGCAGAAATTCATTCTTTTTATTTTGGTCCTTACTTTAACTATATACTTGCATCAGACTTATTTAACCTATTACTTCATTGTGACACCTAAAGTGTAGGCAGTTTATCACTATATTGTGACGCCTAAAGTGTAGGCAGTTTATCACTATATTGTGACGCCTAAGGTGTAGGCAGTTTATCACTACATTGTGACGCCTAAGGTGTAGGCAGTTTATCACTATATTGTGACGCCTAAGGTGTAGGCAGTTTATCACTATATTGTGACGCCTAAGGTGTAGGCAGTTTATCACTATATTGTGACGCCTCAGATGTAGGCAGTTTATCACTATATTGTGACGCCTCAGATGTAGGCAGTTTATCACTCTATTGCGACGCCTAAGATGTAGGCAGTTAATTACTATATTGTGACGCATCAGATGTAGGCAATTTATCACATTGCGAAGCCTCGGATGTAGGCAATCTTATAAATATATTGCGACGCCTCATAGGGAATTTACCGCTATATTGTGACTCCTCAGATTTAATAGTTATATTGTGACGCCTCTGGTGTTGGGAAATTTATATGTTGTGACACCTCAGTAGTAGGTTTGGAGTAATTCTGAAGTTTTTAGCGATGAATACAGCGCATTTTTTTTTTTCATATCATGAAAAGAGTGGTTGGAAACTGGACAGCAAATTAATCTTTACAATTAAACATGAAGGAGCAGGAGGCAGTCGACAGAATTATGTAAAGTACTTTGGCAATGTTTGAACGTTGTTCCAGATAAAATTTTCGATTTTAATGCAAGTAGGTAGCAAAAAGCCAGATTTGGAAATCATAGAAAACCAAAGAATTTAAACTTGTACTGAATACAATGTTCAGGTCATCAATGTATATAAGCCCAGAAAGAGTACAAAAGAGCGGATTTTTTGAAGTGTTGTCAACTAACATGGATGAATGGTCAATTCTTGTTTACATTTTTCAGAGTTATGGACTTGTGAGAGTTATTCATTCTTTAGACTGTTTTGCTACTTTTAAAAATGTTGAGGTTTTTTAATCTCTAATATTGGTGTCCAGGTACAGAGGCAATTGATGCTTTAACTTGAGGTTTGGTGCTTTATACCAAAGGTTATTAATAAAATGGAGGTAAAAATTCTTAAGTAGAATATTCCAGAGTGAAAGTCCTCTCCATCTTGACTGTTCATATTAACGAGGGAAACTTTATTGTTAAACTTTGAGTGTTTACGTAACAAGAGTTTTATTACACGGCAAAGATAAGGAAAAAAAAAAAAAAAAAGGAAATTTTTCGCTGAAATTTAACTTTGATATAGAAGGTAAAGGTTTTTGAAATTACAAGTATATATGTACATTGTTTTATTTTTGGAATCTGCTTTCCAGGATCGTGAATGCAATGAAATGCCAGCAGTCGTCTTTAACGGTGGCATCTAATTTGGACAGGAAATTGGGGGACCTCAGTTGTCATGGGCATCTTATATCATCGATGAATGACAGCACCGACAAGGCCTACAAACTTGTCTTTCAACAAAGAGAAACTTACAATAATGGTCACGAGCAAAGCGAAATGCCATTGTATGTTGCTTTATTTATGACGCTTCTATTAGATTCCGGCGCTTTAGTAATCTCCAGTGATCAAGCTATTTATGCCATAACGTGCATGCATGAAATGAGGGGTTACATAGATCCAACGGAAAATTCACTTGTTAAATCTTTGCAAGCACCTGTGAAACATTAAGTTGGTAGATCGGTGCATACAAAGGATCTTTTTGATAATATGGTGTTGCAGAATCTGTGCGGATTATGTTTTCCTATATTGAAAAACTTCTTTATTATTTTGATAGATCATTTAAAGTTTTCTTATCTGAGATTTGGGGAATTAAGTTTATTGTAATTTGAAGATTTCTTAGTTGAACAGAAAAAAAAAATTAAAAATCACCAATACTGTGAAGTTTTTGATATCGGAAGATGTCACAAATGCTTTTCCATATTTGATGTCTCTTGCTTGATACAGAGGAAGCTGGAATGATTTTGTCCTTCGATCGATTTATCTCTAGGAAGTTAAAGCTCCTGTAATGTAACCAAACAGAATTTTTTGTTAAAACTGTGGCTACAAATTCAAACATCGCAAACGATAACGTCAAGGATAGGTGTCTTCATAGACATGAGTGTTGGTAGTCTGTTTCAAGTAAACATGTTTGTCAAAGGCTTCAAAAAGAGGTTAAATGTGTAAATCATACAATCGGAACATTTATTTCGTTCTCTCCATTTCTTTCCTTCTCTCCCTTTCTTTGGTATTATCTAGGGTCACCCGGCACGGTGCGCTATACTGCAATTTAATGTTTTATTATGTTTATACCTGTAGAGAATGCGGAGTGAAGTGAGGACTAAACTTTTTCACAGTAATGACTTTTGAAGCCGGTCCCATGGGATTGTCATTGACGTCGCTAACTGTGACGGTATTGTTGCGGTGGTAGTTAGGCTCTCGGCATCTGCCATTACGAGAGGGACGAGTCACAAACGCGAATCCTCTCGGTCGAGAGGTATCAGGAAAGTCACCACTACTGTACCGCCATTTTCGAGAACTCCTGAAACGGAATTGCGGGCAACATATTATTATTATCATTATTATTATTATTATTATTATTATTATTATTATTATTATTATTAGAATAGCGCCAACGCATCCCTGCGTGTCGTAGGAGGTGACTAAAAGGGATGGGACGAGGGGGCTGGGAACCCCCTCTTCTATATTATATACTCCTGGGAGACATCCAAGAGGTGGAGCTGGGGGGATAGTGACTGCTTCCCGCACTCTAGTTTTGGTGTGTCTGAATGTGCATGGATGTAGTACGATAGAGAGTAAAAGATGTGAGATTGGAAGTATGTTTAGGAATAGAAGGATGGATATATTGGCTTTGTGTGAGACAAAGATAAAAGGGAAGGGTGAAGTGATGTTTGGTGAAGTTACTGGCAGGCAAAGGCAAAGGCAAAGGCAAAGGCAAAAGCAAAGCAAAGGCTAAGGCAAAGGCAAAGGCAAATTTTATTCTATCGACCCCTTCTGGAATATGAAAATTACAAAATTATACAAATATATATATATATATATATATATATATATATATATATATATATATATATATATATATATATATATATATATATATATATATATTACACAAAAACTACAAAAAGAAGAAGAGACCAATAGATTGCAACTATATTTATGTACACATATATGGCAAGTACATAATTAAAGCATAAAAAGTATTCTGACAAAGGAAAGTACATGCATTAAAAATAATACTAGGATAATAAAAATCCTAGAAAGTATTAAATCTAAAATAAAGACATTATAAGGTTAACAAATTTTGCAAGTCTTTTCAGTTCTCTGGCACTACTTGTATTGAGGAGCAGATTGAATTTAAAAGTGGTAGGTCTTCTACAATAGTGGGGCTTTAGGTATCTCTCTCTTATTTCTCTGATCACAGGACAAACTAAAACATAATGATATTCATCCCCAACTTCAATGCTGTTGCATAGTCTGCAAGGGTGCTGATTCTCCTGGGGTTGAAAGGGGAAGAGCAAGAGAGGGTGTGGCTTTATTGCTGAGTGATTGGATGACATGTAAAGTATTAAAATGGAAGGATATATCTTCTAGGTTAATGTGACTATGGGGTAGCTTGGGTAGGGAATGTTGGGCTTTAGTTAGCGTGTATGGGCCAGGTTGTGAGAAAAGTGAAGAGGAGTGGAATGAGTTCTGGAATGAATTAACGAGGTGTGTAGAAGGACTCGGTGGAAGGAATTATGTAGTTGTCATGGGTGACTTAAGTGCTAGAGTGGGCACTGGAGAGGTAGGTGTCATTAGGAAGTAAGGCGTGCCAGGTGAAAATGACAGGGGTGAGAGACTGGTAGATATGTATGTTGAGCAAGAGATGGTAATAAATTCTAGCTTTTTCAAAAAGAGAGATAAAAACAAGTATACCGGGATAAGGGTGGCAAATGGAAGCGTGGTAGAAAGGGCTTTAATAAATTATGTGTTGATAACTAGAAGAATGTTTGGAAGATTGAAAGATGTGCACGTGTTTAGGGATATGGCTAATGGTATGACTGATCATTTTTCGGTGGAAGGAAAATTAATTGAAGCAAAAGATGGGGGGAATAGAGTTGGGGTATGTAAAAAGGAGCTAGTGAGGGTTGAAGAGTTAATAAAACCTTAGGTAAAAAGTTAATTTCATAAAAGGTTGAAAATGGCATATGACAGAGTAAAAGTGAGAGAAACTGGTAATTTAGAGGAGTAGAAGTTATTGAAAGGAAATTTTGTTGGAATTACAAGTGATGTGTGTGGCAAGAAGATTGTTGGAGGCATCATGAGGAAGGGTAGTGAATGGTGGAATATAGGAGTGAAGGTAAAAGTGGAAGA
>NC_090742.1:123846853-123851853 GCF_036898095.1 Palaemon carinicauda | reverse complement strand
AGGACTGATTTTCGTCTAACTTCCCTCCTTCCTTGTTTTTTCACCCCCCCCCCCGGGGGTCGACCTCGACCCTGACATACCTTTATAGGGGTAAGTGATCAAACAGCAAAGTTATTACATAATTATAAATTGTCGAACAGTGTTGATACTTGTTTGGTTCTTTATAGTTGGAAAGTGTGGGTGGATGGTGTGTCTAAAACTTGCATGACATTGGTTTTGGCTTAGATGCCATATATTGCCATGAGGTCCATTTTTCCTCAAATGCTAATTTCTGAATTTTGTTTATTTTTTGCAAATTTGATTTTTTTCTATTTATTTTGAATTTATCTTCAATAATGGCCAGCAGGCAGTATTCCCTCGACATGGATGTCATCAACACACTTCTAATGGAGTTAAAAAGAGATGTTGATGATAATATGGAGTTTGCAACCCCATTCTTCATTTCAAGTGGTAGATTGGGCTGTAAGAGTTGTTGCGGTTTGCGGCCATTTTGTTGACATACCCGAAAGGTAAGTTGGCATATCTCTATATATTCTTGTTCTGTATAGAATTCGTGATATGTTGGTATATTTCAATGCATAAATATCATATTTTATAGGAGATACAATGATTTTCATAAGAAATTTACATAGTGAAACTAGGCCGTCAAAAAATGACCTTTAGATTTCGCCCCTGATATAACAGTAAATTACATCTTAGTGCACATTTTATTATGTATTTCTGTTCTAGGATAATATGAGTTTATTCTATAAAAAAAATTAGCCTCTTTCTATTTCATTTGGGTACCCAAAAAAATTCATGAAATTTGGACAAATTTTTTTGGCCAAAAAAAGTTACCCTTTTTTTCTCATTTCAGATCTTGACTTCTATGGGTCCAACTCATTTCCAGGAATTACATGCTGTTGCTTTGCCATCTAAGAAGGTGTCCCTAAAGGGATTTATGTTTATATGTATATTTCTATATTTTGTGAATATTTACGTCAAATCTTTTTTTTGTATACTTAAATTTTTAATATATTTCCAGTAAATAGTTATTTTGTAGATAGGTATCATTTATATTTTCAGTAGTTTTTAGCATTTTTTGAAGTATTTTTAACAAGTCAAACAATACAGATTGATGCATAACTAAATTTTTCCTGAATTTTTTTCGGAGTCAGGGTCGTGCGCGACCGAGTATACCCTTAAAGGGGTGTCCGAGTAGCATACCTATCCAAGTTTAAGTTTTTCTATATTTAAAAAAAAAAAAAAAAAAAATTAAACCTTCGTTAACCTTAGATAACTCTGCTTTCAACCTAAAAGTTCTTCATTCTTTAATACTAATTGATTTTATTTTATTGTTGCTCTGAAGAAAATTTATAAAACTAAGTTTCCAGATGCTAGTTTAGTTACCTTTGAGTCCTCCTCTATCAGCTGCGACAACTTGGATGGCATAAAACGGTGTCCTCTCTCTATCGAGGCAGCACTGCACTGTGAACAATCTATAAACAAGGGCAAAATACTTATAAAGTTGAAGGATTTATATTCATAACATTTCAGCAGTAATAAGAGGTTAATAATGGAGATGAGAATATCAGATGATATTTCTCAATCTTCTTCATTAAGAACTGTGCCAATCTCAGTTCGCAAAATGTTGCTTACATATGTTAAAAATCCAACTGGTTAATAATAAAAACTGAGAACTCACATAACCATTTACTATTATTTAAACAGTAGTGAACTTGGAATAATATAGAGATAAACAAATATCAGGCGATGTTTTGCTGAACAATCTAGAAATAAAACAAATATCAAAGGATGTTTTTCAATCTACTTCATTAAGAAACTTCTTAATCTTAGTTAACAAAATTTGTTTAAAGATCTAAAAAACCCGATCTGCCTTATGATAGATAATTAGAACTTACAATGAAATACTATTCACACCAGTGTTGATAGAAAGAATGGACATATGAGAGTAATTCGGTTATCACTGTAAATTATTTTCAGCAGTTAGTTAGGAACTAGGAAACATGAAGGGCTATTGACATGAGACCCCTGTGCTATATTCAATAGATTCGATAATCTTTTGTACCGAATTTAAGGAACTTTGTGTTTCTCTTTTCTTTGGTCAGTTATGAATCTAAAATACATAGCTCACGAAAATATCTTGAACGAACACATCATTGCTATTTGGATCAAATAAACAAATGTCCTAATAATAGTTATGGTCTTATTAAAGGACTCGCTAACTTGTGAAAGTCAAGATTACTCATCCAGTCTATTATCATTAAGAGGATTCATTAGTTTTATTAAGAAATTCAAGTCATCTTCTGAGAGGAGCAGTTATGAATTTCTATTGAATTATAAACTTTACCTCTGAATGCATTAAAATGTTCACGCCAACTCGACCCTCTAACACAGCGTAATCCTCCAGTTTGAAAACCTCTCCCTCATTACTCCAAGCAAATCAGGCGGAATGATTACGCCGTATTGAAAACCACAATATTTACCTCTGCCGGGTTTCATCCCCGAGTTATTCACGTCCTTAATTACCTGCCAGTTTGCGATTCAATGTTGAAAATGTGCTGGCCCGAGTGCTCATCTATGACGTTCTTTTCCACAAAATAAGAAAGGACGGCGTTGGTGCCCTCCTCGGGGTCATCGTTGTCGAGGGCTGTCACCCGCAGAATCTCGACACCTGAAGGGAAAATCAAATATGCAAAAAGACGGGGTAGGAAATGGACTCATTTCCACCTTTTAACTAGAAAACTTTAAAAATCTAGTCATGGAGGAAAATTACACGAATTTTTATTCTTAACATTCATATCTAGGACATGAAAAATTTTGTGTAGGATATAAATATTCATATATATATATATATATATATACACACACACATATATATATATATATACATATATATATATATATATATATATTTATATATGTATATATATATAAATATATATATATATATATATATATGCGTGTGTATGCGTGTGCGTGCCTGTGTGTGTGTACAGTATAAGTGCGTATGATAATGATTATTTTTTTTCATAATTTATACTAGTTTATAATATTATAGAAGATTTCATATCTGAATTATTTTTTTCATTGATGCATAAATAAAAATTAAAATATACAATCATTGGCAGATTACCAATGGACGAACTGGTTAATATATCGAATACACTGCATTGGGTGGTGTTGTTATTGTATAGTTTGTATTAAAATTCATTAGTATTTATATTTTCTATATTCATCAAACTCCGATGATCTTTTACAATTCATAAGAATCTAAATAAAGTTTTTGGTTACAATCGAATCAACCTTCTAGAGATATACAGTGGAAGGAAATATAATATTATTGAAAGGAGACATAATAGGAACTAGACAAGCGAATTAATATACCTCGGATTACATTAATAACTAAAACAAAATTAAAGACTCCTGGAGCTTAAACGAATAGTTGGTCTAAAAAGTCCGTTAAAATGTATTATATTTCATAAAAGTTGCAGATTTAATTTCATATTTTTAACATACCTGGTAAATCCAGTAAATAATTCACTTGAGGAAATATGTGGTATGAATTGTTCGTTTTTAAACTGAGACAATAATATACAAAAAATGAATTTTTGTCATATAACTCGTCAATTTTTTTTCTTCTGCACTTCTAACTTTATATTCATTTTAAACATGGTAATTATAAATGTTAAATTAATATATTTCCCAGAGTTAGAGCACTTCCTTTTTTTTTTTTTTGAAAGGTTAATAACAGATTTTGGTGAGAACACTAATTGGAGCCCAAATATATATGATTTTCTTATATTTGATTATAGATACTCAAGGCAATAATAATAATAATAATAATAATATAATAATAATAATAATAATAATAATAATAATAAGAAGAAGAAGAAGAAGAAGAAGAAGAGGAAGAAAGAAGAAGAAAGAAGAAGAAGAAGAAGAAAAATTTATCTCCATTAGCACCAGATACCACAAATGAAGACATTGCAAAATCAAGGAAAATCTCTTAATGAATTCCTCTATTATTTTCCAGAAATGCATATGGCTTTCATGCTTTCCTTCCTTCACCCAATGAATGGAAATAAATTCCTGTCACGGATATTCGTAAAATATAAAGCTTGAGAGAGAGAGAGAGAGAGAGAGAGAGAGAGAGGAGAGAGAGAGGGGGGGGGGGGGGAGAGAGAGAGAGAGGTTGCAAAGCTTTCAAGTAGATAACACGTTACAAGATTGTAAATGAAACTGAGAGAGAGAGAGAGAGAGAGAGAGAGAGAGAGAGAGAGAGAGAGAGGGAGAGAGAGAGAGAGAGAGAGAGCAAAGCTTTCTAGTAAATAATATGTTAAAGGATTGTGCATGAAACTGAAAAGGAGAGAGGGAGAGAGAGAGAGAGAGAGAGAGAGAGAGAGAGAGAGATTGCAAAGCTTTCTAGTGAATAATATGTTTCGAAAGTATGCATGGAACTGAGAGAGAGAGAGAGAGAGAGAGAGAGAGAGAGAGAGATCAGGCCTTTCTAGTAAATAATATGTTTCGAAAGTATGCTTGGAACTGAGAGAGAGAGAGAGAGAGAGAGAGAGGGAGAGAGAGAGAGAGTATGCAAAGCCTTTGCGAAGCCTTTTAGTATATAATATGTTACAAGAGTATGCATGGTACTAGGAGAGAGAGAGAGAGAGAGAGAGAGAGAGAGAGAGAGGGAGAGATTTCAAAGCATTCTAGTGAATATGTTAAAAAAGTGTGCAGGGAATTGAGAGAGAGAGAGAGAGAGGAGAGAGAGAGAGAGAGAGAGAGAGATTTTTCAAAGCATTCTAGTGAATATGTTGAAAGAGTGTGCAGGGGGGAGAGAGAGAGAGAGAGAGAGAGAGAGAGAGAGAGAGAGAGATATTGTAATGCTTTCTAGTGAATATGTTAGAAGAGTGTGCAGTGAACTAAAAGAGAGAGAGAGAGAGAGAGAGAGAGAGAGAGAGAGAGAGAGAGAAAGAGAGAGATTGCAAAGCTTTCTAGTA
>NC_090742.1:123839353-123841853 GCF_036898095.1 Palaemon carinicauda | reverse complement strand
AGATTCTTGGACATGATGTGTCCTACTATGCAAGTGGCATTTTTAGATTTATTTCAGAAGCAGGTCTTCTGAACACTATTTAACTTTTATTATGACATTCAACTTTTATGGTTTTAATTGAATATATCTCTCTCTCTCTCTCTCTCTCTCTCTCTCTCTCTCTCTCTCTCTCTCTCTCTCTCAAATGAAAAATAAATAAAAACCTTTTTGTTTAAATAGATGCACGGACCCACAAGATTGGCAGGACAAATGTGCGAAAGGAATATGGTAATAAGAAAAACATCTTTAATAGAGAAGGGCGTAAGTACGGCAAATATCTTGCTATCAAGGAAATATGAAGGGAAAATACAAGGAACAGGAGTGAAAGATCGCATGCAACATCAAGTGGCGCCGAAATGAGATCCCTGCACAAATCCGATTCTTTAGGTTAAGGCCACCGAGGAAAAAGATGAGACGAGGTCTCGGGAATGACATTATGCAAGTCAAGGAGATGGGGATGATCCTTCTGAAGATATGGGAAGAAAGGAAACGGAAAAGTCAGGTTCTTGCCTAAACAGTTTTGTATCTGCTTCGAGCCAAACTTTTAGTGTAAATAATACAATTTAGGGAATATGGGGCTATTTTCATATTAATTATTTTGCAAACATTACTGACTGTCTTTTTTCTGCAGTCTCCATCGAAAACTTAAGTAATGGATTTGGAAATTATTACCTGAAAAAAATATATATGAGAAATTGGTATAATTTCTATCTCAAGACCAAACTACATACCTACTTATATGTAAACAAAATTGTAATATTTTCCTCTCTTTTTTCATGTCATTAACAGTATCACTTACGATGAAAACATAATCATATGAATACGTGAAAATATATTCTTAGTGATTCTTTGTTAAAAGTCAGTTGTTAAATAATGGTTAAAAAGATCTACTCAGATTTCATTTCTGCATTTTTATTTTACCATGAGTGATGAATTTGACGTTGGAACTTTACACGGCTTTCTTTCGGAAAAAAAGATATTGGTCCAAAAAGGCCAGAAATATCTTTACTTCGTATATTTTATAAACGGGTATCTCTCTCTCTCTCTCTCTCTCTCCTCTCTCTCTCTCTCTCTCTCTCTCAAATTATTTTTTTTTTTCATTTTATTATTCTTCAGATTTCAGATTTGAATTTCCAATGATCAAACTGCAGAAATTCAGGTAAATTGTTTTGAATTACTCAACCATATTAATATGAGATTTCGTATTATATTATATAAATCTACTCATATCCCCTTTTATTAAACTAAATTTAATTTTCAAGGATGATATGTGAACCACTTGCTAGAAGCACAACTAACAAACAAAAAGAAAATATTTTATCTAACAATAATTCTCAAGTTTTTCATATTAGGAGAATTTATGAAAAAGTTTAAAAACGTAATGTCGTATTAGATTGACCATGACTTAGAAATGGTGAACGAACCTCAGTAACTGAACTTTTATTAATAAAACTTTAAAAAATGCCAGAGAAAATGATGAAAGGCCAGAATTCAATCAAGAAGCTAATTGTAAGGTTATATAACTTTTTTCATCACGTAAGGAAAAAAATCCTTCTTTAAAACGTAAGGCCTATTAAAAATTACTTCTGTTTCATATACACTCGTAATAAAATTCGATATTTTCATAACATGTCGCAATGAAATTTATATGAAAAGTGTTAGAGAAACCTTGAAAGAACTAAAAAAAAAAAAAATATGAATTCTGTGCTATCATTTCTTTACGTAGATATCTTTACGAACTAGTTTAAAGTACTGATTATTTTTCAAAGCTAACCTTAATGAAATATTTCGAAGAAAATATTTCACAATGTTTTTGCAAATAGAGAAATCATTGTTTTGACTATCCTTCCAGCAGATGAGTTTTTTTTACTTCAATGCAAAAAGAAAGAAAAATGTTTTAGGGGAACAATGGAATACTCATCCATTGATAGATTTTATCAGCCTTAATTCCATTAATTCTTTTGTTTGCTATGAGGATCGTAATATGGTGTTTTATTTTTCTCTGACTCATATTCTCAGAAACCTTGAACAGGTCTTTCATGGGAAGATAATGTGGTAGTTTCAGCTAAAGGTATTCTTTGCTTATGAATATGAAATCCGTATTCTTAGAAATTATTCCTAGAAAATGTAGGATATATATATATATATATATATATATTTATATATATATATATATATATATACATGGTATATATATATATATATATATATAATTTACAATACCTTGAAATGTGAAATTGGAATTATCGAAGGTCTGACAACAGATATATATATATATATATATTATACATATATATATATATATATATACATATATATATATATATATATATATGTGTGTGTGTGTGTGTTGTGTGTGCGTGATGGTGTGTGTGTGTATATATATATAATTGATATATATTTCTTTTATTCTGTTCTAAGCCCCAGTTCGGTGGCTTTACGAATATAAACACCTACCTAT
>NC_090742.1:123818935-123838853 GCF_036898095.1 Palaemon carinicauda | reverse complement strand
ATTTTCCCAAGCGTATTATTTACTGGATGTACCAGGTATGTTAAAAATATGAAATTCAATTTGTAACTTTTATGAAATATACTTTTAACGGAGTTTTTAGACCAACTATTCGTTTAAGCTCCAGAGTCTTAAATTTGATTTTAGTTATTAATGTATTTTGAGGTATATTAATTCACATGTCTAGTTCTTATCATTTCTCCTTTCAATAAAATTATATTTCCTTCCACTGTATATCTTTGGAAGGTTGATTCGCTTGCAACCAAATACTATATTTAGATTCTTATGAATTGTAAAAGATTATCGGAGTTTGATGAATATAGAAAATATGAATACTAATGAATTTTAATACAAAATGTACAATAACAGCACCACCCAATTCAGTGTATTCGATATATTAACATGTTCGTCCATTGGTAATGTGTAAATGTTAGTATCTTTTAATAAGAAACAACGGGTGCGCCAGCATCATTAAAATGTTCCCGCAACCTTTATAAAACAAAAATGATAATTAGAATAAATATTTGGCACAAATTCCAAGGTTATTGATGATAAAACCTTTTATTCTCATTCATGTCCATTGCAAGAATACGTTCGGAGATTAATACAAATGTCTACAGGCCTCTCTCTCTCTCTCTCTCCTCCTCTCTCTCTCTCTCTCTCTCTCTCTACCATATATGCACAAACCTATCCTAAGTGAAGTCGATTCTATTTCATGATTTGCATTTGAAATGTTCCTATTTTTCGTGTTCGCAACAATCTTTGTTTTATTAACAAATCCATTCGCCTAACAGGTTTCTGTTTTCTCTGCCATATTAATTTTTGTGAATATTGATGTAGCCAGCACTAGCAATGAATAAAAAATCCAACAGGAGCATTTTATACTTTAATATATTGTAAAAAAAATATTCTCGTCTTCTTGATAATTTGTCACCTAGATATAATATAGTTGGTCCATTAAGCAAGCAATATTCCTCTTTCACAACTAGGGTGGCTACTTTGGTGTTCTGTTCTTTTCATTCTATATAATTCCATACCATATAAATCTAACTTTGTAACTGATTTCAGGTAGCCCATGAAACAGAGTTGAACAGTCCTTAAGAAAGCCGACTGAAATTGAAGTGTTTTCCTGAAGGCACTGAATCGTGACGCCCCAGAAGGCAGACCCCAGATGGCATCTCCGAGTGACAGTCAGGAACGGCCTTCACACCGCCTAACACCGCCTACGCCCTCATCCATGTGAACGTCAAGGACATCAATGCCACTGTCATGGAAAACTCTCGAACAGGTATAACCTTTTGCAATATTATTTATGCATCAATGAAAAAAAAAATAATTCAGATATGAAATCTTCTATATTATAATAAACTAGTATAAATTTTGAAAAAAAATAATCATTATCATACGCACTTATACTGTATACACACACACAGGCACGCACACGCATACACATGCATATATATATATATATATATGTACATATATAAATATATATTCATATTTATATATACATATATATATATATATATATAATATAAATATATATATATATATATATAAATATATATATTTATATATATATATATATATATGTGTGTGTATATATATATATATATATGTGTGTGTGTGTGTCTGTGTGTGTGTATATATATATATATATATATACACATATATTTATATACATATATATATATATATATATATCTATATATATATATGTGTGTGTGTATATATATATATATATATATATTTATATATATATATATATTAATATATATATATATATATATATAAATTTATATCCGATACAAAATTTTTCATGTCGTAGATATGAATGTTAAGAATAAAAATTCGTGTAATTTTCTTCCTTGACTAGATTTTTCTAGTTTTCTAGTTAAAATGTGGAAATGAGTCCATTTCCTGCCCCGTCCTTCTGCATATTTGATTTCCCCTTCAGGTGTCGAGATTCTGCGGGTGACAACCCTCAACAACGATGACCCCGAGGAGGGCACCAACGCCGTCCTTTCTTACTTCGTGGAGAACGTCATAGATGAGCACTCGGGCCAGCACATTTTCAACATTATATCGCAAAGCGGCAGGTAATTAGGGCCATGAATGACTCGGGGATAAAATCCGGCAGAGGGAAATTTTGTGATTTTAATACGGCGTAATCGTTACGCTTGATTTGCTTGGAGTAATGAGGGAGTGGTTTTCAAACTGGAGGATTACGCTGTGTTAGAGGGTCGAGTTGGCGTAAACAAGTTAATGCATTCAGAGGTAAAGTTTATAATTCAATAGAAATTCATAACAGCTCCTTTCAGAAGATGACTTGAATTTCTTAATAAAACTAATGAATCCTCTTATTGATAATAGACTGGATGAGTAATCTCGACTTTCACAAGTTTGCAATTCCTTTACCCTGGATAGGTACGATGGGTCGTTCGCGACCCCGAGCGTCAAAAAAAAAACAGGTTTTTCTCACGTGACACCCCCCGTGACTGAATTTGTGGGTGATCGACCTGCAGGAGGTGTCTCCCCTACACGCTCTAGTAGTGTCCAGATGTGCATTGCTGTAGCTGTACTCCTTCCCCGATTTCTGAGACGCGTCGGGGTCGAGCGCGACCGAGTTTACCCTTCTAAGGTAATTTGCATAATTATCAAAGTTATTACGTATTATGAAATTGTCGTAGAATGGTGCAACTTGTATAGGTTATCAGTTGTGGAAAGTCTTGGTGGATTGTTTGGCTACCATGTGCATGATTTTTTTTTTAGTTAAAATGTCGTTCATCACCACGAGGACCATTTTACGGCGAGTGCCCCTTTTTCATTTTTTTTCATTTTTTTGCCAAGTAATTTTTCCGTAAGATATTGCCAAATAGTGTCGTAAAACTTTTGCTTGTTTAGTGTTGGAAAGTGTGTCTAGATGATCTGGCTACCCATGCGTGACTTTGTTTTTGTCAGATACGACGTAGTTATTGGTATATTGGGTATTTAACTGCGGTTACCAATTTCTGTTTTTTTTTCAATATTTGTAAAAATTACTACGTAGTAAGGAATTGCCGTATATTATTCATTTTTTTTTCATGTTTATGTGTTAGAAAGTGTGCCTTGATGGTTGGGCTAACACGTGCATGTCTTTTTTTTTATCTGAGATGCCGTATATTAGAATGTCGGGCATTTTACCGCGAGTGCTTTTTTTTCATTTTTTTTCATTTTTTTGCCAAGTCATTTTTCCGTAAGATATTGCCAAATAGTGTCGTTAAACTTTTGCTTTTTTAGTGTTGGAAAGTGTGTCTAGATGATCTGGCTACCCATGCATGATTTTGTTTTTGTCAGATACGACGTAGTTATTGGTATATTGGGTATTTAACTGCGGTTGCCAATTTCTGTTTTTTTATCAATATTTGTAAAAATTTACTACGTAGTAAGGAATTGCCGTATATTATTGATTTTTTTTTTCATGTTTATGTGTTAGAAAGTGTGCCTTGATGGTTGGGCTAACACGTGCATGTCTTTTTTTTATCTGAGATGCCGTATATTAGAATGTTGGGCATTTTTCCGCGAGTGCCCCTTTTTATTTGTTTTGCATTTTTTTGCTTAGTCATGTTACCGTAAGGAATTGGAAAGTAGTGTCGCAAAACTTATATTTTTATAGTGTTGGAAAGTGTTTCTAGATGATCTGGCTACCCATGCCTATTTTTTTTTTTTAGCCAGATATGGCGTATATATAAGTATGTGTTCGATTTTCCTGTGATTGCCATTTTTTCGTTTTTTCCCATTTCTTTCAAAATTACTACGTACTAAGGAACTATCACAGAGTAATGATTCATTTATATGTTTATTTGTCGGAAAATGTGCCTTGATGGTTTGCCTAGCACGTGGCTGAAATTTTTTTTTTCTGAAATGTCGTATATTAGAATAGCCATTTTTCCACGAGTGCCCCTTTTTATTTGTTTTGCATTTTTTTGCTTAGTCATGTTACCGTAAGGAATTGGCAAGTAGTGTCGCAAAACTTATAATTTTATAGTGTTGGAAAGTGTTTCTAGATGATCTGGCTACCCATGTCTATCTTTTTTTTTTAGCCAGATATGGCGTATATATAGGTATGTGTTCGATTTTCCTGTGATTGCCATTTTTTCGTTTTTTCCCATTTCTTTCAAAATTACTACGTACTAAGGAACACAGAGTAATGATTCATTTAGATGTTTATTTGTCGGAAAATGTGCCTTGATGGTTTGCCTAGTACGTGGCTGAATTTTTTTTTTTTCTGAAATGCCGTATATTATAATGTTAGCCATTTTTCCGCGAGTGCCCCTTTTTATTTGTTTTGCATTTTTTTGCTTAGTCATGTTACCGTAAGGAATTGGCAAGTAGTGTCGCAAAACTTATATTTTTATAGTGTTGGAAAGTGTTTCTAGATGATCTGGCTACCCATGCCTATCTTTTTTTTAGCCAGATATGGCGTATATATAGGTATGTGTTCGATTTTCCGGTGATTGCCATTTTTTCGTTTTTTCCCAATTCTTTCAAAATTACTACGTACTAAGGAACTATCACAGAGTAATGATTCCTCTAGATGTTTATTTGTCGGAAAATTTTGTTTACTTCTTTTTTGATTGAATATCATCATTTTTTTTTTTAGCTAAAATATTATATTTTACATTTTTTTTTTCGATTTTATTTCCCTTCAAAAAATTTTTTTTGGGTCAGAATTTTAATTTCATAGTCGTAAAATAATCGACAATTATCCAGCAACCCACCATACAATTTTTATGCATATCCAATAATAATTAGATTAGTAAATAACACCTTGAAATTGACATACCCTTCCTACATTTCAAGTGGCAGATTAGGGAGTCTGAGTCAGTGTGGTTGGCGGCCATTTTGTGGACATATCCGAAGCGTAAGTTGCCCTATCTATATATATTCTTGTTCCCTATAGAATTTGTGATATTTTGGTATATTTTTACCTGCATAAATATCATATTATATATTAAATATATGTATTTATTTACGAAATTTCTAAGTACTCAAAAAATTACCTTTAGATATGGCCCCTGATATAAATGTAATTTACAAAATAATGAAGATTTTTTTACATATTTCTATTTTAGGATAATATATGTTTATTCCCTAAAAAAATTAGCCACTTCCTATTTCATTTGGGTACCCAAAAAAATTCATGAAATTTGGACAAATTTTTTGGGCCAAAAAAAGTTACCCTTTTTTTCTCATTTCAGATCTTCACCTCCATGGGTCTGACTTCATCCAAAATACATCAAGATGTGTCCTAAACATTCAAGAATCAATTCCTAAAACGATTTGTGTATATATGTATAAACTTTTTTTTTATGAATTTCTATGTCAGGTCTTTTTTTTCTACTTAATTTTTTAAAATATTTATAATAAATAGTTTTTCTGCAGATGAGTAGTATTTATCTTTACAGTTGTTTTAAGCATTCATTGAAGTTTTTTTTGGCAAAAGAAAAAAGGAGGTTACTGCAAAAACTGATTTTTCAAGAATTTTTTTTGGCGTCGGGGTCGTTCGCGTCCGAGTATACCCTTAAAGGGGTGTCCGAGGAGCGTACCTATCCAGACCATAACTATCACTATGACATTTGTTTATTTGATCCAAATAGCAATGATGTGTTCGTTCAAGATATTTTCGTGAGCTATGTATTTTAGATTCATAACTGACTAAAGCAAAGGGAAACACAAAGTTCCTTAAATTTGCTACAAAAGATTATCGAATCTATTGAATATAGCACAAGGGTCTCATGTCAATAGCCCTTCAAGTTTCCTAGTTCGTAACTAACTGCTGAAAATAATTCACAGTGATATCCAAATTATTCTCATATGTCCATTCTTTCTATCAACACTAGTGTGAATAGTATTTCATTTTAAGTTGTAATTTTCTATCATAAGGCAGATCAGTTTTTTAGATCTTTTAAACAGATTTTTTTAACTAAGATTAAGAAGTTTTTTAATGAAGTAAATTGAAAAACATCCTTTTGATATTTGTTTTATTTCTAGATTGTTCTGCAAAACATCGCCTGATATTTGTTTATCTCTCTATTATTCCAAGTTCACTACTGTTTAAATAATAGTAAATGGTTATGTAAATTCTCAGTTGTTATTATTAACCAGTTGGATTTTTAACATATGTAAACAACATTTTGCGAACTGAGATTGGCACAGTTCTTAATGAAGAAGATTGAGAAATATCCTCTGATATTCTAATCTCCATTATTAACATCTTATTACTGCTTAAATAGTTATAAATAAAAATCCTTACACTTTATAAGTATTTTGCCCTTGTTTATAGATTGGTCACAGAGCAGTGCTGCCTCGATAGACAGAGGACACCGTTTTTATGCCATCCAAGTTGTCGCAGCTGATGGAGGAGGACTCAAAGGTAACTAAACAAGCATCTGGAAACTTAGTTTTATAAATTTTCTTCAGAGCAACAATAAATTAAATTCAATTAGTATTAAAAAACTTAAGAACTTTTAGGTTAAAAGCAGAGTTATCTAAGTTTAACGAAGGTTTAAGTTTTTGCCTGATCTTTTTTTTTTTAACATAGAAAAACTTAAACTTACTTTAAACTCATATGATTTCGTATTCATTTTTTTTTTTTACTTATATTCTTGTTGATTTTGCATGCTTTCTGTATTTCCTGAACATAAAATTGGAACAACAAGATAACTTATGTAATAAACATAATCAAGTTTTCTTTCAGTATTCTTCAGCTATGTATATCATATGCTTGCTGCGTCTATTCTAAACATTTGGTAAAAATATAATTAATTTAATGCCTGTGTTGTATGTGTTTGGTAATCGAGGGAGGTTAAAGTTATCCTTGTTCGTCGTAAGGAGAATATATAGAAATTATACCATTTACCTGTAAAATAGGAAAAGCAGCATTTCCTATAAATAATAATATACTATCATAACGTCTGTTTTTTTTTCTTTTACGATTAAATAACATACCAATGAACTTCAGGTGATAAAGAAAATAGTTGACAGGTTTATAACATAAATGTTTATTTTTCAAAAATGTATCCCAATGGATATCCACATCCTTCCACTTAAATATTTTCTAAGAGACGTAGATATTTTGTTTAAGCATAGTCAAACAATACATCTTAAAGATAAGATCTCGTCAGCTTCAACATATTTCAAGAGTCAATGATTGTTGAAATCTATGATTAACAAAAGAGAAGAAACCATTTTACCACGGATAGGAAGCTGACACTTTAATCCAATCCTTGAGCGATTTTTCAAGGCTGTTGAGACAAAGTTTTGAAGTTGTTGAGCGAATCAGACTTGAGGACAGACGACAAACTGAAATGTTTGGCGAAAGATGGGCATCTCGAAAGGAATTTAAAATAAATGATGTTTTACGCTATATAACATTGGATTTTATTGAAGACCCTATTCAACGTGTTTCTGATTCATTGAGTATTTAAAAATTTTAACATGAGCATTATTATTATTGCAAGTTATCTATAAAGAGCTTCATACATTGTGCAATATATTTTCTGTTATCAAAGAAAAATTTCAAGGATAGGGTATAAACGCATCAGTAAGTTTTGTTTTATTCAGTAGTGAACAAAATATCTTCGACATATGAAAAATTATTTTTTTTTATTAGATATTATTACAAAGGAATGCGAAAATGCACTTTTTTGCTCGTTGTTGTTGCTGTTGGCTTTAACATTTTTTACTTACGATCAAAGATATTGCTAATTGAAGATAAAAATTTTTAATGTGTTGTTGAATTACTTATAGCTTTCAGAATTAACTTTTTCTTTTTCTTGAATCTGAAATTTTCATTAATTATATGAATATAAACACTACAATAATATTATTACATTTTAGATTTAGGGAAAAGTTTTACTTATGCTTATGCAATACTTGTATGCTTGGGCACACACAGATACACACACGCACACACACACACACACACATATATATATATATATATATGTATATATATGTATATATATATATATATAATAAATATATATATATATATATATGTGTGTGTGTGTGTGTGTTTATATAAATATTTATATATATATATATATATATGTATATATATATATATATATATGTATATATATGTATATATATGTGTATATATATATATATATATATATAGATATGTATATAAATATATATCCTGTATATATATATATATATATATATACATATATATATAACACCAACAATAACAACAACAACAATAATAATAATATTAACAATAATAATAATAATAATAATAATAATAATAATAATACTGAAGTTTCAATGTTTATGGGCAATATTCCTTTAATATAATAAAATCGATTTGATTATTCATGCCAGAATCACACTTTAGTTAGCTATGCAAATCTTTTTAATCGAATATTTCAATAGCTGGTGATTAGACGCATAATATTTATGATAAAGGAAAATAAAACAAATAATGAACCTAATTTATCGCTCCTGAAATATCCCTTGATAAGTAGATTACTTACAAACTGATAAATTATTGCACTAAGTGACTCAGATAATTTGGACAGGAACTTATGTCCTATTAAATTTCTTATTTCTGATCTAGATATTAATGTCTGGAACCTCTGTTCTGTTAGTTCGTTATACATGTTACATATGGTTTTTTCCTAATTTTGATCATTATTTGCATTCGGATCTACCCAGACAGTACCACCCTGTTTGTAATACTAGGTGTGCAGTTAATTCTAATAGTCAGGTCTTTTCCATCATGAGGCAAAATAATAGACAGTATTCTAGAAATATCATTCCAGCGATGATTTCATATAGAAAGACTGACATAAGTCTCTATTTTTAGTTTATTTATGCAAGATCCATTCTAATGTTGTTACTGTTCATTACTTATCTTCTAGTTTATTTATTTCCTTAGTCCCTTTCCTCATAGGGCTATTTTCTCTGTTCGAGCCCTCTGGCTTATAGCATCATGCTTTTCCAACTAAGGCTGTAGCTTACCTAATAATAATAATAATAATAATAATAATAATAATATTAATGATAATAATAGCAATAAAAAAATAGAAATAATAACAAAAAGAACAACAACACTAATAATAATAATAATAATAATGATAATAATATTAATAATAATAATAATAATAAAATAATAATAATAATAATAATAATAATAATATAATAATAATAATAATAACAATAATAATATATTAATAATAATAATAATGATAACAATAATAATAATAATAATAATAATAACAATAAAAACAATAACAATAATAATAATAAGAATAAAAATAACAGCAATATTAATAATAATAATAATAATAATAATAATAATAATAAAAATAATAATAATAATAATAATAATAGTAATAATAATCTATCTATATACCAAGGCACTTCCCCCAATCTTGGGGGTTTAGCGACATCAAACAAATGAATAAAAGGGGACCCTTCCTCACTACGCTCCTCCCAGCCTGATGAGGGACTCAACCGAGTTTAGCTGATACTGCTAGGGTGCCACGGTCCAGCCTCCCCCATTATCCACCACAGATGAAGCTTCATAAGCTGAATTCCCAACTGCTTGCCATATCTTCGGTCATCCATGGTGACCAGAGGAAGATGCGGGGTGTACCAGAACTGTGTCACCATCGCTCGCCATTCATTCCTATTTCTAGCAAGCTCTCTTGCCTCTCTCACATCTATCCTCCTATCACCCAGAGCTTTCTTCACTCCATCCATCACCCAAGGTTTAGCCTTCCTCTTGAACTACATCCATCAACTCTTGAATCCATCATCTTCTTTAACAGAAAGTCATTTTCCATTCTCTCAACATGGCCAAACCACCTCAACACATCCATATCTACTCTAGCTGGTAAATTGTTGATGCACCCGTTCTCACCCTCACTACGTCGTTCCTAGCCCTATCTACTCGAGATACACAAGCCATACTCCCCAGACACTTCATATCAAACACATTCAATTTCTGTCTCTCCGTCACTTTCATTCCCCACAACTCTGATCCATACATTACAGTTGGTACAATCACTTTCTTATACAGAAATCTCTTTACATTCATGCCTAACCCTCTATTCTTTACCACTCGCTTCACTGCCCCCCAACACTTTGCATCTTTCATTAACTCTCTGACGCACATCTGTTTCCACTCCACCATTTGCTGCAACAACAGACCCTAAGTACCTAAACCGAACTACTTCTTCAAGTAACTCTCCATTCAACATGATATTCAACCTCGCACCACCTTCACTTCTCGTACATTTCATAACCATACACTTACCCACATTAACTCTCACAAACCCTTCTAAATTGTGTCACTAATCGGCCAAGCTTCTCTTCTGAGTCTGCAACCAGTACAGTATAATCTGCAATCAACAACTAATTTACCTCCCATTCATGATCATTCTCGTTTATCAGTTTCAATCCTCGTCCAAGCACTCGAGCATTCACCTCTTTCACCACTCCATCACCATACATATTAAACAACCATGGCAACATCACACATCCCAGTCTCAGCCCCACTCTCTCAGGAAACCAATCACTCTCTTCATTTCCTATCCCAACACACGCTCTATTACCGTTGTAGAAACGTTTCACCGCTTGCAACAACCTTCCAGCAATTCCATATAACCTCATCACATTCCACATCACTTCCCTATCAACTCTATCATATGCTTTCTCCAGATTTATAAACGCAACATACACCACATTACCTTTTACTGAATATTTTTCGCATATCTGCCTAATTGTAAAAATCTGATTCATACACCCCCTACCTCTCCTAAAATCACCCTGTACTATTACGATTGCATTCTCTTTTTAATCCTTAATCCTATTAATCAGTACTCTACCATACACTTTTCCAACCACACTCAACAAACTAATACCCCTTGAATTACAACACTCATGCACAACTCCCTTACCCTTATATAATGGTACAATACACGCACAAACCAATCTACTGGCACCATTGACAACACAAAACACATATTAAACAATATCACCAACCATTTTAGTACAGTCACACCCCCTTCCTTTAACAACTCAGTTCTCACATCATCCATACCAGGTGCTTTTCCTACTCTTGTTTCATCTAGTGCTCTCCTCGCTTCCTCTCTTGTAATCTCTCTCTCATTTTCATCTCCCACCACTGGCACCTCAACACCTGCAACAGCAATTATATCTGCCTCTCTATTATCCTCAACATTCAGTAAACTTTGAAAATATTCCGCCAACCTTTTCCTTGCCTTCTTTCCTTTTAATAACCTTCCATTTCCATCTTTAACTGTCTCTTCAATTCTCGAACCCGCCTTCCTTACTCTCTTCACTTCTCTCCAAAACTTTTTCTTATTTTCTTCATATGAACGACCCAATCTCTGACCACACCTTAGGTCAGACACCCTCTTGGCCTCAGTTACCTTGCCTTTTACTTCCATATTTTATCTCTATATCTTTCATACTTCTCTACACTATTACTCTGTAGCCATTCTTCAAATTCCCTCTCTTTCTCTTCCACCTTCACCTTCACTTCTTCATTCCACCATTCACTACCCTTCCTCAAGCTGCCTCCAACAATCTTCTTGACACACACATCACTTGTAATCCCAACAAAATTTCCTTTCAATAGCTTCCACTCCTCTAAATTACCAGTTTCTCTCACTTTCACTCTGTCATATGCCATTTTCAACCTTTCATGAAATTCACCTTTTACCTAAGGTTTTATTACCTCTTCAACCCTCACTAGCTCCCTTTTACATACCCCAACTCTATTCCCACACTCTTTTGCTTCAATTAATTTTCCTTCCACCAGAAAATGACCAGTCATACCGTTAGCCATACCCCTAAACACGTGCACATCTTTCAATCTTCCAAACATTCTTCTAGTTATCAACACATAATTTATTAAAGCCCTTTCTACCACGCTTCCATTTGCCACCCTTATCCCGGTATACTTGTTTATATCTTTTTTTTTGAAAAAGCTAGAATTTATTACCATCTCTTGCTCAACACACATATCTACCAGTCTCTAACCCCTCTCATTTTCACCTGGTACCTACCTCTCCAGCGCCCACTCTAGCACTTAAGTCACCCATGACAACTACATAATTCCTTCCACCGAGTCCTTCTACACACCTAGTTAATTCATTCAAGATCTCATTCCACTTCTCTTCACTTTTCTCACAACTTGGCCCATACACGCTAAGAAAAGCCCAACATTCCCTACCCAAGCTACCCCATAGTCACATTAACCTAGATGATATATCCTTCCATTCTAATACTTTACATGCCATCCAATCACTCAGCAATAAAGCCAAACCGTCTCGTGCTCTTCCCCTTTCAACCCCAGGAGAATCAGCACCCTTGTAGACTAGGCAACAGCATTGAAGTTGGGAATGAATATCATTATGTTTTAGTTTGTCCTGTGATCAGAGAAATAAGAGGGAGATACCTAAAGCCCTACTATTGTAGAAGACCTACCACTTTTAAATTCAATCTGCTCCTCAATACAAGCAGTGCTAGAGAACTAAAAAGACTTGCAAAGTTGGTTAACCTTATAATGTCTTTATCTTAGATTTAATAATTTCTAGGATTCTTATTATTCCAGTATTATTTTCAATGCATGTACTTTCCTTTGTCAGAATACCTTTTATGCTTTAATTATGTGCTTGCTAGATATATGTGTACATTATTATAGTTGTAATCTATTGGTCATCTTTTTGTAGTTTTTGTGTAATATATATAAATTATATATATATATATATATATATATATATATATATATATATATATATTATATATATATATATATATATATATATATATATATATATATATATATATATATACATATATATATATATATATATATATATATATATATATATATATATATATATATATATATACATGTGTGTGTAATTTTGTAATTCTCATGCTCTAGAAGGGGTCGATAGAATAAAATTTGCCTTTGCCTTTGCCTTTGCCTTTGCCTTTGCCTTGCCTTTGCCTTTGCCTTTGCCTTTGCCTTTGCCTGCCAATAACTTCACCAAACATCACTTCATCCTTCCCTTTTATCTTTGTCTCACACAAAGCCAATATATCCATCCTTCTATTCCTAAACATAGGCCTACTTCCAATCTCACATCTTTTACTCTCCATCGTACTACATCCATGCACTTTCAGACACACCAAAACTAGAGTGCGGGAAGCAGTCACTATCCCCCCAGCTCCACCTCTTGGATGTCTCACAGGAGTATATAATACAGAAGAGAGGGGTCCCAACCCACTCGTCCCATCCCTTTTAGTCAAGCAGGGATGCGTTGTTGCACGTAATTCCGTTTCAGGAGTTCTCGAAAGTGGCGGTACAGTAGTGGTGACTTTCCTGAAACCTCTCGGCCGAGAGGATTCGCCTTTGTGACTCGTCCCTCTCGTGATGGCAGATGCCGAGAGCCTAACTACCACCGCAACAATACCGTCACAGTTAGCGACGTCATTGACAATCCTATGAGACCGGCTTCAAAAGTCGTCAATGTGAAAAAGTTCATTTTAAGTAACACCCTATGAGTAATATTCTGAATCACTTTTGGGTTTCAAAAGTGATTATTATTATTATTATTATTATTATTATTATTATTATTATTATTATTATTATTATTATTATAAAATGCCAAGCTGAAACCCTAGTTTGAAAAGTAGGATGTTATAAGCCCAGGGGGTCCAACAGGGAAAATAGCCCAGTGAGGAAAGGAAATAAAGAAAAATTAAATATGCTAAGAATTCTAACTACATTGAAATTAATATTTCCTATATAAACTTTAAAAACTATAACAAAACAAGAGGAATAGAAACTAGATACAACAGTGTGTCCGAGTGTACCCTCAAGCAAGAGAACTCTAACCCACAGTGGAGTACAATGGTAGAGAGGCTAGGGCATTACCCAAGACTAGAGAACAATGGTTTCATTTTGGAGTGTCCTTCTCCTAGAAGAGCTGCTTACCATAGTTGAAGAGTCTCTTCTACTCTTACGAAGAGGAAAGTAGCCACTGAAATAAGAGTGCAGTAGTTAACCCTTTGAGAGAAGAAGAATAGTTTGGTAATCTCAGTGTTGTCAGGTGTATGATGACAGAGGAGAATCTGTAAAGAATAGGCCAGACTATTCGGTGTCTGTGTAGGCAAAAGGAAAGAACCGTAACCAGAGAGAAGGGTGCTATGTAGTACTCTCTGGCCAGTCAAAGGACCCCATAACTCTCTAGTGGTAGTATCTCAGCGGGTGGTTGGTGCCCTGGCCAACCTACTACCTTACTGTGAAGAAGTCCATTGTAAGTAACCCCTTATAAGTAATGTCCTTAGTCACTTTTGGACTGCAAAAGAAATCACTGTGTAGAAGTTCATTGTAAGTAACACCATATGAGTAATGTTCTTAATCACTTTTGGGCTTCAAAAGTAATAACTGGGAAAAAGTTCATTGTAAGCAACACCTTATAAGTAATGTTTTTAATCACTTTTGGGCTTCAAAAGTAATTACTGTGAAGAAATTCATTGTAATTAACACCTTATGTTTAATGATCTTAATCACTCCTGGGCTTCAAAAGTGATTACTGTGAAGAAGTTCATTGTAAGTAACCCCTTATAAGTAATGTCCTTAATCACTTTTGGGCTTCAAAAGTAATCACTGTGAAGAAGTTCATTGTAAGTAACACCTTTTGAGTAATGTTCTTAATCACTTTAGGGCTTCAAAAGTAATCAATGCGAAAAAGTTCATATATGTATATATATATATATATATATATATATATATATATATATATATATATATATATATATATATATATATATATGGCAGATAAAATGTCGTTATATTTTCTCATGTTAAGGATTTTAGTGTAACTTGAAGCTTCTGCAAGAAATCATTGTACGTGGTAAGCAGAAGTTATATTTAAAGATAAAAGTATTGTATTTTAAAAATAATATTTTCCCTATGCATATAGAGTATTACAAGTAGCTCCACACAGTATAATTTATAATCATTCTTGTATTTTTTTTTATTTGTATAAACCGCTGTCTAATCCAGAATATGTATAATTTTACTCAAAAGCCTTTGGTCGTGGAACTTAAGTGATTAAAAGAAGTTAAAAGGTAACACTAAAGTAAGAAATTGATATATGGAAAAATATACTGTGGTGTATAAAATCGTACTTCCTCGTAGCACCAAAGGATAAATGAATAATGTAGACATCATTTGAAGTTATCTTTGAAAGGCGATATCAGTTCTAAAACCACTTTGGGGTATATTGGAAACATTATTTATGATGGTCGGTAAAGGCAAGTAAAGGAGTATCAATTAGAGAAATGGAGAACTATTCAGTGATTCCTATGTTCACCACATTATTTGCTGAGGCCTATCGCTATTTCAACACACATAATGTATAGGCTCCGAAGAGAGAGAGAGAGAGAGAGAGAGAGAGAGAGAGAGAGAGAGAGAGAGAGAGAGAGAGAGAGAGAGAGGATACAAATGACCATTCAATTCTATAATGACAAGCTACAACTTTTCAAGTACGATCGCATTACAGACTGAAAATTCGGCCTAGTAACTTATTTCTCTTGAACGTATCTTTTTT
Source organism: Palaemon carinicauda (assembly GCF_036898095.1). Lineage (NCBI taxonomy): Eukaryota > Metazoa > Arthropoda > Malacostraca > Decapoda > Palaemonidae > Palaemon > Palaemon carinicauda. Next base: position 123,823,209 of record NC_090742.1, on the reverse strand, counting down.
ATTTTTCCAAGAATAAGGGTCATTCTTGCCAAGCCGCAACCGGATGCCACTTAAGCCTGGAGCTTGTTGATTGTTAAAGAATCAGATTACGTCCCAAGGAAGAGGACTTCATCAAATTTACTAACGACCTCCGCCTTGGTCAACAGAGATTTCCATTCAGGGGACGTCTTCAAGTTATGGGATTTGTATTTAAGCTACGCTCTTTTTTCCTATATATTTCAGAGTTCAGTGGACTTCTTTTAATTATTGCATTTCAGTTAAGAGTACTCCTCTCTCTCTCTCTCTCTCTCTCTCCTCTCTCTCTCTCTCTCTCTCTCTCTCTCTCTCTCTCTCTCTCTCTCTCTCTCGTAGTTTGTAATCCAACCTAGTTATTGCTGAGAACAAGATAGAAGCAGGTCATGATAGTTTCATCACTAAATTAGAGCATATATCTGATCTGTAAATATTCAAATTTATTTCAGTTAAATGAAGAATAGTTTTCAAAATTTCAGTAAAGAAACACATATATTCATAAGCATGAAACAACCACTATTTTCATTACATGAAGCCTATAAGATCAAATAACTGAAACATGAATGTTTTATCCTGAACCTTCTTTAACTGCTTCACTAATGTGATCACCCTAAATATTCTCTCTTTTTTTTATTCAGCCAACTAATAGATCTCCAATCGAGAAGCTGACAGCATCGCTGGAATCTGTTGCAAATGTGTACGTGGACGCACTGTCCCTAGAAGCCAAATCCATCCGGCTACCGAACGCAGTCAAAGCTGAATCGCACGTCTGTTTGACTTCTCTCCTTATGAATCCTCTGGATCAACTGTTATTAGTTCATCACCTTCAGGCATAGTTGCTCGTGTGGTCATTCTGTTTGTGTTAGTGTTTTTTTTTTCAGATATTTTTATGTGGATTTTATGTTAAAACTTCTTCCTCTATTTTCAGTCAATATTCAATATGCAGATTTTTTTGTGAATGGGGAGGGGAGAGTCCTTAACTATCAGATATTTTCATCGTCATTTTTATTTTCAACCTTTTCTTCTCTTTTCAGTCAAGACTCAGTATGCAAGTTTTCTATCTAGTTTCTTCATGACTTCTATTAATATTCATCATCAGGTTTCTGTATTGTGATTCATTGTAATTTCAAAATGGAGTTGATGATTGGTTTTGAGCTTTCTAACATCCTGACGTCAAAGGTAATTGATGCACACTTCATCTTTTATGAATAAAAAATATAAAAAACTCAAGTTCAAACCCTAATTGCAAAGATGTCCTTATAAAAGTTAATTGTCTTTCAAAAGATCTGCTTCTGAAATAAATTCAAAAATAGTAAAATACATCCTGGCCAAGAATCTTGGAAAAGAGAGGGCAAAGGTCTTTGTGATCGGCAAAATTACTGTAAATTAGGAAAGAGAAAGCTCAATTATTTTATAAAGATGAACAATGTTACATATCATTACAAATCCAGTTATTTTTGTGATGGAATTTTATTTAGATTACCGCCTTTTATGATGTTTTGATGTATCAGTCTAAAGTTTTGCCGATAAAAATGTCCAATTCCAATGCGTGGATAATGAGTTAATAATAAACTAATAAAGACAATCAATAAAATCACTCTATTTTTCTGACCATCCAATCTAATTGTATTTGGTATTTGTTGAGAAGAACAGTCTTAGAAATGTGTAGATTTTGTATTTATTATAGGTTGATATTAATTTATTTGTTTAACAAAACTTATCTATTAGCATGATTTAGACTTAATGTCTAAATATCTAGACTCTAGATCGGTAGTATATCAGACATTATTTTATGTTTTTTTTTTCCATATACAACAATCTATTTGTTTTCTTTAGTCTTTCATTATCTATTTTTGATATCTCTAAACTAACGAAGAATTATTCAAATCGTATTATTAACGAATTCAGTCTATGAAAAGTAATTGTTTTTTTATACAAAAAATCGAAACTAAATACTTCTCAATGAGCATTAGGTGTTCATCCAGTAACCCAAAATGAAAGCCAATGTATCGTCCTAAAATAAACATTCGACTAGAAAGAGCTTAGAAACAGGGCCTACAATATTACAAATTTCTTTTTCGAATTATATCATAACGTAAATGTTACGATATTGTTATGCTTTATTGAAACAGGTCTTTTATCAGGTCCTTAAATAGGTCTTGATATCATATTTGAACATCTACATTTTCTGATCATTTTATGAAAGAGACTAGTGCGTGCCTCACATAATAATTACCATTTACGTTACACTAATGTGTTCACTAAAGGCATATCCTTCTAGTCCATTATTAATGGAAATGCTTTGGTATACATAGGTGCCTGTAATCCGTTCTTCACGTTATATAATAATAATAATAATAATAATAATAATAATAATAATAATAATAATAATAATAATAATAAATGATGATGATGATGACGATGATGATGATGATGACGATGAGGATGATGATGATGATGATGATGATTATTATTATTATTATTATTATTATTATTATTATTATTATTATTATCAACAGCTGACCTGTAACCCTAACTAAGAAGTAAAATTAAATAAGCCTAAGAGCCTAAATAGGAGAAGCAACAGAAAACTTAAACGAAAAACTGCAAATAATCAAAAATACAAATTAAATAAAACTATTAATGAGGATAACGAAATCAAATATAAAACAGATAAACGATGAAATGAAAATAATATCAACCTTCCTAACCAAAACTCATTAGTCCACTGTTTCAACTTTCGAAGTTCTACTCAATTCACTCTATGGAGATAATTACAAAGGTCATTTTACAAAAAGACTTCCAACATATTCTACATTACTGAGGTTTACGACGTTTCAATGTTAGGAATGAAATGAAAATATGAAGCTACATGGCAGTTGGTATAATCTGTTAAGATATGAATACAAGAGATTATTAGTATTATGAAAAATCTCTAATTGCATATACAGTGTAATGAATTGACAGAATTGCGGTCCAGTTAAATAATATCCAATGTCAATACGTTTAAAATACATTGTTAAAAATCCGCATTAAGAATGGTAAAAATCTTGGAATAAATGGTGGCAGTCATAAACATTTTTAAAAACGGATATATGACGTAAAGGAGTGATATTACGATCAAACCCATAAAAGATAATAACAAAGTATTTTACTGAAATACGTCTGAGGACAGCACATTTTTACGAAGAATTTTCGATTAAAATTACGACTCTTGAACAGTATACCTCAACTTTTTTTTTATAACAATTGGTAGTTTATGGTGACAATATTCAAGCAACTATGCTCATTAGCTTTGCTCTAACCTTTATAATTTCCAGGTTTCATGATATTGGTATAACCCTTTTGATTGCACCATTCACAACTATTGTTCTTAATCACTTCTCATCACATGGACTTCTCCGCCTGGACCGACTCTGTATTCTTTTAACCCTGATTCTTACTATTACCAGCACCATTCGAAGGCCGCTTCCACCAACTCGAGTTAGGCCCACGTGCCCAATGTCGCTGCCGTCACTCATTCGTCCTTTTGCCTCCCTAATCCTTGCCTCAATGGCGGGAGATGCATACCAAGTACTGCGACGCCCAGGTCGGTTCTGGGAAGCCAGCTTCTTTCTTTTCCGTTTTTTTTTTTCTTGGAATATACAGCCACGAACTGTCAAGTAAAGTCATCTTATATATTTTCTTTTAGTTTAAAGTTTTTACTTTTAATTAGTGGAAGATGCAAAATATAGGTTTTTATATATATATTAGTCTTTTATGATATTACTCTTGCATTATCAATGTCCTTTCTTTTCTATACCTCTTTCCGCCCATCTCTCTACCTGTTACTCGGTCATACTCAACTCATCCCTTTCAACATTTCCAATGTTACTATTAATTAATGAATCTATCCTTGTAATTAATGTCAAAGGATTGAGCTGTTTCTTCAAATGATACACCAATAGCAACACTGTAATAAGAAAGGATTTTAATAGCTATAGTAACATATATCAAACTCCCTAATTTATTTACGCTGTTTGAATTTTCTTATATATAAATATATACATATATATATATATATATATATATATATATATATATATATATATATATATATATATATATATATATATATATATATATATATATACATACATTTATATATATATGTATATATATATATATATATATATATATATATATGTGTGTGTGTGTGTGTGTGTGTGTGTGTATGTGTGTACACTACAAATAGTTTTGATATATACTTTTTCAAACTTAAT
>NC_090742.1:123801435-123803935 GCF_036898095.1 Palaemon carinicauda | reverse complement strand
AAGATTTGGCCTACCTCCTCAGTCTCCTCCAACTCCCTCAACTGCCCTTGGAACTCATCATGCTGTAGGCTTGTAGCTCCTTGAGTTCATCGGTGGTAAGCTCTTCACGATACTCATCGATGAGTTCGGTGATGTCATCTTCATCCACCTCCAGACCCATGGACTTGCCAAGGGATACAATTTCTTCGACGTCTTCCTCGGCGGCAAGCACAGGTTCATTCTCGGGGCCAAAACCTTCAAAATCTCTGGGAGCAACAGCATAAGGCCAAAATTTCTTCCAAGGTGAATTCAGGGTCCGACGAGTTACTCTCTCCCAATCCTGATCTATGATCTTTAAGCGGTGCACGATATTAAAGTGACTCCTCCAAAATTCACGCAAAGTTAAGTTGGTGCTTTGCGTGACATTAAAGCACTGCTTAAATAAGTGCTTGGTGTATAGCTTCTTAAAATTAGAGATGACTTGCTGGTCCATGGGCTGGAGGATAGGGGTGGTATTCGGTGGAAGATACAACACTTTGATGAATTTGTATCCGTTGATGATATCATCTTCGAGTCCGAGGGGGTGAGCGGGTGCATTGTCCAAACAAAGCAAACACTTCAAAGGCAAATTCCTCTCCTGATGGTACTTCTTGACAGTAGGGCCGAAAACTACGTTTACCCATTCCACAAAGATATGCCTAGTAACCCAAGCCTTAGAATTAGAACGCCATAGAACATGTAACAGATACTTTATTAATTCTATGTGCTTTAAATGCCCTAGGGTTTTCGGAATGGTAAACTAATAAAGGCTTAATTTTGCAGTCCCAGCTGGCGTTGGCACAAAGCGCAAGAGTCAACCGATCCTTCATTGCCTTATGTCCAGGTATTTTCTTCTCTTCGGCGGTAATGTACGTTCGACTAGGCATCTTTTTCCAAAACAGACCAGTTTCATCACAGTTGAACACCTGCTGCTCTACGTAGCCTTCCTCTGCCACGATGCTTTCGAACTTTTTAACAAAGTCTTTAGCAGCCTTCGTGTCTGAACTCGAAGCTTCTCCATGCCGAACAACTGAATGAATCCCGGTCCATTTCCTAAATTTCTTGAACCAACCTCAAGACACCTTGATTTCCTCCGTCGTAGGATCAGCTGAACTCTCCCCCGCGTCACCCCCAGAGCCCGCCGCCTTCAAGTCACTGTAGATAGCACTGACCTTCTCACAAATGATCGTTTCAGTGATTGTATCGCCAAAAATCTCCTTGTCCTTGATCCATATTAACAAAAGGCTACGACGTTTGGAAATAATTGTGATCCCTTTCGAAGGTTTCACTGCTTTAATGGCTGCCTTCTGTTTTATGATCGTCGAGATCGTAGACATATTCCGGCCATATTGTTTAGCCAGATCCCTAACACGTACACCTCGCTCATGCTTTTCTATTATTTCTTGCTTTAGTTGTAATGAAAGCATTGACTTCTTCCTTTTCTCACCACTACTACTACTTCCTGAACCAAAACTAAGCTTTTTAGGACCCATGATTACGAAAAACAGAAAACAATACGTGAAAAAGGAAGATAAAAACACTGTTGATAACTGAGCGAATAGAGAACAACCACACGATGCGCACGAGAAGAGAGGACTGATCAAGGTGACTCTCGATTGGCGTCCTTCCGATGTGCTTCCGTCTAGCGGCGTCAACAACAAACCACGGTTGACACTTTTGAGAAAATTCCACGAGTATGCGTATTGTTTACTTCGTATTTAGGAGCAACACTTCGGGTGTCGAGACAGAATTTGTTCGAATTTTACTTCGGATGTTGGAAAATTCGTATGTTAGGACATTCGTATGTAGAGGTTCCACTGTATTTTGAAGTGTCCTTTCTTCTAAGTCCCATTTTTTCATTTTCTTTCGATCGTATAACCTTTTTTTTGGGGACATTTTCTATGTTACATTTTATTTCCATTATTATCCATACATATTTTTCTTTTGCAAGATTTTCCTTCCACTTTCTAATTTTATGAAATAAGATCCTTCTGTCTCTTGGTGTGCATGTCTGATGTTTTTTATCTTTTTTTTCAGTATATATTTTTCAACAATTTTCTCCAGTATTTTGTATGGTATATCCGTATTTACCTGTATATTATCACTTACTAATACATTTTTCCAATCTTTGTTCAATTCCTCATTTATTTCTGACCATTTTATATTCTTACCATAGAGATTATATTTTCCCTATCCTTCCCATCATTTTGTGCTTAGTTTATCTCTGTGTTCACTTGCTTTGGAATGGACTATTAATTATATGACATTGTGGTCTTAAATTCCCGTGTTATACACTATTATTATTTTAACATACTTCACCTCATTCACAAATACTAAAGCTAGGACATTGTTCCTTTCTTGTTGGAATGTGGTTTATTTGTTGCTTATTATGTTATAATAGCATATCTTGAAGCTTTTCAAACTGTCTCTTCTCTTCTGCCCTACTATTACTCTTAATTTTTATATGTATATACCCAACCAC
>NC_090742.1:123786435-123788935 GCF_036898095.1 Palaemon carinicauda | reverse complement strand
CTTCTTGAAATATTGTATTATTTTTTCATTTTGTCACAGGGCTATTTTTCCTGTTGAGGCCTCTTGGCATAGCATCCTGCTTTTCCAGCTAGGCTTGTAGCTTAGCAAGTAATAATAATAATAATAATAATAATAATAATAATAATAATAATAATAATAATAATAATAATAATAATAATAATAATAATAATAACAATAATAATAATAATAATAATAATAATAAAAGCATTATGCGATAAGCCCTAGGGTTTCAACAGGAAAAAAATAGCCCTCTGAGGTAAGGAAAGAAGGATATAAATAAACAGCAAAATTGCACTTTCAACCAAACTCTGATATCTGATATGAAAATTTAAATTTTCGAACTTAAATAGTGTGTTTCAACGAATTTGACATTTATTTCCACTGTAAATGATACAGACCTAACCGGTGGGCCAGCCCACAGGACCCCATTTACCAGGTCAAAAACCTAGCCTGGGGCAAAACCCTGAAACCCCCTTCCCAGGTCCCAGACCCAGCAGGGAGAAGCCCCCGGACACCCGTTCCCAGGTCACAAGCTAAAAGTAAATCACAAATAAATCCTTACATTATGATGAAGTAAATCACAAGTAGATATTTACAAGAAACACTCTTGAGACACTTATCACATTTAGGTAGCACTGAACGTTCAGGTAAAAACCTATTTACCACTTCTGGAGTCCATCAAACCGGCCAATAACGTCAACATATGAAGAGGAACAGCCACTGTACGTCCGCACAACGGAATCCATGACAGTCAACTGACAAGCTCTGTTTCTAGGGCGTATAAATTCCATAATCACAGTTAACTGGATAATCTTGAACCAAAACAACCAATCAGGTTTTAGCCTTTTTATTGTACCTATACATCATTACCAAAAACAAAAGGCGATCAGACAATTTTACCCTCAATGCATTAACAAAAATCAAAATATCATCGGGAGAAAAACTAACATGGCAGTGCAAGTACATCCTTGGATAACAGTTAGGACAATATTCATCGGCGAATATTTCCGTATTCCTTAATTTGCAGAGGATTCCAGTAACTTTTTCGTACGAATCATCTCAGAAATATATGAGAACAAGTAAAGAAATAATAGGTATCCAAATTTGGTTTAATCTGTAATAATACCAAATAACTACAAGAGATTTAATAAACAATTAGAAAATATTTGAAGAACAGTGACAACATCGAAATAGATCTTTCATATGTAAACTATGAAACCTTAAAAAAGAAGAAGAAGAGAAATAAAATAGAATAGCGGGCCTGATTGTACTCTCAGCCAAAGAACTAAACCCCAAGACAGCGAAAGACCATGATACAGAGGGAGAAGTGCAAGAAGTCTTGGAATAGGATATGAAGCTTACTATAATTAGGAGGATACAGGGAGAAATAGGGTGGGAATTATTCTCCATCCAGATTTGCAGAAAAAGGTCATAGTAGTCCAGCGTATCAGTAATAGACTCGTAAGCTTAAAATTCGTGAAAGTAAAGAGCGTATTCATTTTCAAAATCATACCATTTTTCTCTTTTTCTTCCTAAAAATCACACTTTATTCCTTAGAAATCCATGAGAAGTTTGGATCTAGAAGCCTTGATGGGCTGAGGATTTGATAGGTGCAGATAACTCCTTCGATTCATAAGAAAGTGATATAATAATAATAATAATAAAAATAATAATAATAATAATAATAATAATAATAATAATAATAATAATAATAATAATAATAATAACAATAATAATAATAATAATAATAAAAATAATAATAACAATAGTAATAATAATAATATTGATAATAATAATAATAATCTTGACAAAAGTTCCTCAGAAAGAGTGTAGCGAAGAGAATAAGTAATTATGAGAAGGCGTAATTTAGAGGGAAAATTGAAGAATATTCAGAAAGAGTAACAAAAAGTAAACTGCTTGCGTTATCTGGGGAAGAAGATTGATCGGTTGATTTTATGTTTTCTGGCAGCAGGGCGGAGAGGATTTGGAAGAAGAAGCCAGGAAGGTGAAAGATAGTTGGAATTAGCAGAAGCTATTTATCTGGTTGCTAGGAATAGGCAGTTTGAGAAAAAAGTCATCTAGCAAAATATAATATTGGACAAAATAAGAAACAAATTAACTATGAGTTTGTTAAGAAGGAAGACTGGTAAATCATTCAGGATTGTAGGACTATTCCAAATTAATCAGTTGAAGATCAAAAGGAACTTGTAGTGGAAGATTTGGGCTGAAAGCAATAAGGAAAAGAAAAGCCTAAGCTAGGAATAGGAGGATCGAAACTTTGAAGCTGAAAGAGGAGAGGACGAGAGAGTTCTGAAGTAAACTATAAATATGAGAATCACCTGAAGAGATGTGGAATGTTATGAAAGAGGTTTTGTACGAGCAGCAGCAGAGGTTAGTGGGAGGACCGATGGTAACCACTAAGAAAAAGTAATATCATGGTGGAATCAACAAGTGCAAACCATTTTGTATACACTGTTCG
>NC_090742.1:123776435-123781435 GCF_036898095.1 Palaemon carinicauda | reverse complement strand
GATGTTTTTGACAGTAAACAGAATAATGAAAAACTTGAACTTCCTCATTCCTGTTTTCCTGAGGCTAAACTAACTAGTTTAGCTTTTCGATCTCGTGAGATTAAAGCTCTGTTGGTGGACCTTGATGCTTATGGAGGTGTAGACCCAAATGGTATTTTTCCTTTATTTTTTATAAAGACAGCGGATTTCTTAGCTCCAAAGTTATCTGTTATTTTGCGCAAGTTAGCAAGAAGAGGAGCTTTTAGCACTAGTTGGAGAATTGGTAATGTTACTCCTCTATGTAAATGTGTTTATGGTAGCTCAAATCCTACTGATTACCGCCCAATTTCCATAACTCCCATATTATCTAAAGTTTTTGAACGTCTTCTGGCAAAACGTCTTAATAGGTTTGCTGAAGGTAATCATCTATTCCCTAGTTTGCAATTTGGTTTTCGTGAAGGCCTTGGAGCATGTGATGCCCTTCTCACAATCTCCAATGTTGTACAGAAATCCCTTGATTGTGGTCGGGAAGTTCGTATGATTGGCCTTGATTTTAGAGCTGCCTTTGACAGTGTTAATCGTGAGGCCCTTGTTTTCAAACTGAAACAGTTGGGAGTGGGTGGGTCGTTTCTTAGCATTATTATTGATTTTTTAAGTAATAGATCTCAAAGAGTTGTTGTTGATGGGCACCATAGTGATCATATAAATGTGATATCCGGTGTTCCATAGGGTAGTGTTCTTGGCCCATTACTTTTCATACTATATACACATGACATGTGGTTTGGCCTAGAAAACAAGCTTGTTGCATATGCAGATGATGCTACTCTCTTTGCATCAATTCCATCCCCTGAATGTAGATCTAGGGTTGGTGAATCCCTTAATAGACATTTAGCTAGAATTAGTGCATGGTGCAAATTATGGGGTATGAAGTTGAATCCTAACAAAACTCAAAGTATGATTGTAAGTAGGTCAAGGACGGTGGCTCCTCAACATCCGGATCTCAGTATTGATAATGTTTCTTTAAATATGTATGACTCTTTTAAAATTTTAGGTGTGATTCTCGACAGTAAATTTACTTTTGAGAAACATATAAGGTCTGTGTCTTCTTCAATTGCAAAAAAATAGGCTTATTGAGAAAGTCTTTCAAGATTTTCGGTGATCAATCTATTCTGAAGAAGTGTTTTAATTTTTTCATTCTACCTTGTTTTGAGTATTGTTCTCCTGTCTGGTCTTCAGCTGCTGATTCTCATCTTAATTTGTTGGACAGAAACTTACGGTCTATTAAATTTCTTATTCCTGATCTAGATATTAATCTTTGGCACCGTCGTTCAATTGGTTCATTATGCATGTTGCATAAGATTTTTCATAACTCTGACCATCCTTTACATTCAGATCTCCCGGGACAATTCTATCCTGTTCGTAATACTAGGCAAGCAGTTAATTCTAATAGCCAGGCCTTCTCCATCACGAGGCTCAATACTACGCAGTACTCTAGAAGTTTTATTCCAGCTGTTACCAAGTTGTGGAATGATCTTCCTGATCGGGTGGTTGACACAGTGGAACTTCGAAAGTTCAAAGTTGGACCAAAACTTTTTTTGTTGACCAGGCGGACATGAGTCATTTTATAGTTTATCTATGACATATTTGTTTTTGATGTAGTTAATAGTTTATATATGACATATCTTTTTTGACGTTGTTACTTATTTTAGAATGATTTATTGTTAATTTGTTCTCTTCATTTATTTATTTCCTTATTTCCTTTCCTCACTGGGCATTTTTTCCCTGTTGGAGCCGCTGGGCTTATAGCATCTTGCTTTTCCCACTAGGGTTGTAGCTTGGATAGTAATGATAATATATATATATATATATATATATATATATATATATATATATATATATATATTATTAATTTGTATATACATGTAAATATATACACACACATATATATGCATATATATATATTTATATATATATATATATATATATATATATATATATATATATATATATATATATATATATATATATATATATATATATATATATATATATATATATATTATATATATATATATATATATATATATATATATACATATATATATATATATATATTTATATTTGATTTCTACCATTATATATATATATATATATATATATATGTATATATATATATATATATATATATATATATATATATATATATATATATATATATATATATATATATATATATATATATATTCTGATGATATCCTTCCTCTTCAGTTGCATACACCAACATATTTCACTTATTTCAAACATTTAACAATATTCTATTTATAACAAGTATCATTCTAATAATGCTAAGGTTCTTATTCCGCTAAAGTTTGAAAAAATATTGTCCTCATACATAGCCATTTCAATTACTTCACGTTGATTTCATACCATACATTGTTTTTTGACTCTTATATATTTATGTCAGAAATGCTATCAACCTAATACGTGGTTATTACTTTTATGGAATATTTCTTCGTTATGCTGGCTGCATTGATTCGTTTTCTCTAAAATTAATGATGACACTTTTTGATAAACTTTGTGTATTATGAGATCTAAGAGGTTTATGTACCAGTTAATTCCTATTATCTATTATCCTTTCATATGACATATATATATATATATATATATATATATATATATATATATATATATATATATATATATGTGTGTGAATATGTGTATATATATATATATATATATATATATATATATATATATATATATATATATATATATATATTTATATATATGTGTATATCAATATACTTGATTATATATACATATGCTTGGATATATAAACTTATACTAATGTATGCGACCTGTCAAGCAAGACGGCTAAATAGTTATATAGATAAGTGCACACCTACAAGCTGTGTCCTCTCATCAGGGCATGCCTACCCCCTCCCCCCCTTACAAAAGGGACGGGGAGAGTTAGCGTGACCTGAAATATATATATTAAACGGAAATTAAGATTTCTTAAATTTGTTTATTAGTATATGTATATATGTATTTATTGAAGTAAGGAGGACTTTTCTCTTAAACTATTAAAATAACTAGTTAAATTACATTTATATGCTTGGTACCATCTAAGTCCTGCTTGCTTACTACGAGCTAAGTAATTAGCTAACAAGCCTTATAATCACGCCATTTTCTCTTTACTTGGGAGGTTCATGGATTCACCCAAGTCAGTCTGGCCTAGCATACCATACCGTCCATATCTTCACTGGCAGTATTTCGGCACTAAGATTTGAGCTGCTAGATTCGTGCTACAAGATTTTTATCATTGAATTTGTGCTGTGCTGCTATTTTACCGTACCATGTTTGGGTTGAGAGATTCAAGTGTTTCCGCATTGACGAAGTTATTCAACATGAACTAACTTCCCTTAATTTGGACTCTGAGCTTCCTTCGGCATGAAACTTTAAACTTCGAGGGCATTCGACTCGTCTCATAGCTTGCATGGATAAAGGTGAGAACCAAGCATTGTTAGGGGTTTCGTAATGTTTAATGGTAATCATTATCCGTTGCCTTAAGCCTTCAAAGCACCAATATTAAAATAAATTCCTTCCTCTCTGATAGATATATATATTGTGTACTATTAAACTAATTTTGATACTTGTACAATACTTTCGCTTAGGTATAATTGGTGAAGCTAGGTCGTCCCGGGTTATCATCCTGCGTTCATCTTTCTTATTTATATTATTGGTAAGACTTTATATCAGATTTAATTCGAAGGATGAATGTTATGGTGAATACATTATACAAAATTATATTGCTTATATTTATAGCTTCAGGATATTGTTTGATGTCGGAATGTATTTCATTTTCCAGGATATCATTTATCCATATGTTTAATTGAGGTGGCTTAGTCCGAGGATAAATTCCCTGTTTCTTACATTGGCGAGCACTTCCAACATTATTGGTAATGGCTTATTAGGTTTATATAGATCATATATGCAATTTACGATTTATTCATATACTTTGTTCAAATTGAATTTATATAATTTCCTTTCTTTTATTATATTTTGATATATTCCTTTGTGTTGTTTATACAGGTGAGGTTGGAAAAGCTGAAAGTAGTTTGGAAATTACCCCTAGATATAACCACCTTCAAGCAATCGGAATAGACCATTTATAGCATTTTTATTTTTCTGAAATGTTTATAATAAATTTGGTGAATTGTTTTGAAGAGTTTTTCTAACTACCATTGTAGAATGTTCAAATTTCAGCTTATGGCGCCCAACGTGGGGCTTTGATGGAGACTGCTAAATTTGCCGGAGTAAAATTCTTGTATTTAAGGGTTGCTCAGAGTCCAATAATCAATTTTATTTTCTAGCTCGTTAAATTTGTTAATTATGAATAGGTTACAGATATTTTTAGGTCAGCGGAAGACTATTAGGAAAAAGGTCACTGAATGTTTTAATAATGTTAATAATTATGATTCCTTTAATCCTTCTGAGCGTTTGTCTGAGAGAGCTATTATTTTAAACTATAAGGAAAAGTTGTCTGATCTCGATAGTAAGATTCTAGCTGAGAAATTTTTTAATAGAGAAACTGTAGTTGAGGCTGATTTGGAAACTGAATTAAATTCATGTCAAGATTATTTGGATAAAATCGAAAGGTTATTGCCCTTGCTTGATGTTTTTGCAAATCCTTGTTCTAATGTAACTGATACTGCTAGAAGCTTGCTTAAGCAGCCCACAGCTCCTCTTCCAAAATTTAGTAGTAGAGAAGGGGAAGATTTTTTAAGGTTCATAACAGAGTTTGAAAACGCAACCAGTGCATTTAGTTATCCAGATAGGGATTTGTTGCTTTTACTAAAACAGCAAATAGATGGTAGGGCCAAGTATTTGTTGTATAGCTTAGAAGCTGACAAGTAATCTTATAAAGATGCCAAGGAGTTGTTGGTTTCAGCTTTTGCTTCTAAAGAAGCTAGAATAAATTCTACCATCCAGAAATTGTTGAATCTTAAGCTTGGAGAGAA
>NC_090742.1:123768935-123771435 GCF_036898095.1 Palaemon carinicauda | reverse complement strand
TGTCACCCACCGACGATTGGTCAACGCAGACTCGTACTTGTCGACACCTCTTCAACCCGCCCCCTCTAACCTCGCTCTCCACATCAGCGCACCCACGGATGCCTACGCCCACCTCCTCACGTCGTACCCGGAAGTTTTCCATCCAGAACTTCGCCAAACGCCCACGGTTCCGGCCAAGCACGGTATTTATCACCATATCAAGACGACTGGACCCCCAGTCTTCGCAAAATTCAGACGTCTGGCACCGGAACGATTGGCAGCCGCCAAACAGACGTTCGCCGAAATGGAGAAAATGGGCCTTTGCCAAAAGGCCTCCAGCCCATGGTCGTCACCCTTACACATCGTTCTGAAGAAAGACGGCTCCCTCCGTCCGTGCGGGGATTACAGGCGCCTGAACATGCAAACAGAACCGGATCACTACCCCCTCCCAAACATTGCCGATGTAACCTCCTACCTGCACAAAGCGAAGGTTTTCTCTACGCTCGACCTCCTGAAGGGGTATTATCAGGTGCCTATGAACCCAGAAGACATCCCCAAGACCGCCGTCACCACTCCGTTTGGCACATACACCTTAAATTACTTTTGTTTTGGCCTTCGTAATGCTGGGGCAACGTTTCAACGTCTCATGGATGGCATCTTAGGGGACCTCCCTTTCTGTGTACGTTATGTGGACGACATACTTGTGTTCTCCTCCTCAAAAGAGGAACACCTGCGCATCGTGCTCGACCGCCTGCAACAAAACGGCCTTGTAGTCCGGTACGACAAGTGTACCTTTGGCGCCAACGAAGTGTCGTTCTTAGGGCACCGTATCACTCCTGAAGGAGTCCATCCCCTCCCTGAGAAGGTAGCAGCCGTTCAGAATTTCCCCACGCCCTCGACCGTCAAAGCTCTGCAGGAATTCTTGGGCATGATCAACTATTATCACCGTTTTCTGCCAGCCATTGCCGCCACTCTTGCTCCCCTCTACGCCTCCCTCAAGGGCAAGCCAAAGGACTTGAAGTGGGGTCCCCTTCAAGAAGCAGCCTTCTGCAATGCAGAGAAGGCCCTATTAACTGCTGCGGCTCTCACTTTTCCTATCCCACACGCCCCTCTCCTTCTCTCCACCGATGCCAGCAACGTCGCTATTGGTACAGTACTCGAGCAGGTGGTCAAAGGCTCGCCCCACCCATTGGCCTTCTTCAGCAGAAAAATGTCCAAGGAAGAATCGGGTTATTCTACCTTCGATCGAGAATTGCTGGCGGTGCACTTGGCTGTCCGTCACTTTCGCCATTTCTTAGAAGGTACGCCCTTCGTCATTCGCACAGACCACATGCCTCTGGTGCATGCCTTCACTCGACAGTCTGACGCCTGGTCCGCCCGTCAACGCCGACATCTCTCCGCCGTGGCTGAATACAATTGCACCCTCCAATACGTCCTTGGGAAAATGAATCCCGTTGCCGATGCCCTGTCAAGAAACACGTTGGCTGCCGTTCGACTGGGATTGGATTACAACGCCCTGGCTGAAGCCCAACGACAGGATCGACAGGATCCAGAGTATCAAGCTTGTAGGACATCCTGCACGTCCCTCCGTTGGGAGGATTTTCCCCTCGAAGAATCCAACACCACCACCCTCTGTGACGTCAGTACTGGTAGACCACGACCTTGGATTCCTGCTCCCATCCGCCGACAGGTGTTTGATTTCATCCACGGCCTTTCACATCCCTCGTGCCGTTCTACTGCACAGCTGCTGAAGGCAAAGTTCATTTGGCACGGCATTTCTAAGGATGCTAAGGATTGGGTCCGTGCCTGTACTTCTTGCCAAACTTCAAAAGTACATCGACACACGGATTCAGGAGTGGGCACCTTTCCTCAACCTCAGCGTCGTTTCGCACACATTCACGTCGACGTTGTAGGCCCCCTACCCACATCACAAGGACATCGTTACCTGTTTACCGTCCTCGACCGCTCCACTCGTTGGCCTGAAGCCATTCCCATGGAAACTGCAACGTCCGCCTCATGTACATTTGCCTTACTCTCTGGATGGATTTCAAGATTCGGTATCCCTGAGCATATTACTTCCGACAGGGAAACCACTTTCACCTCTCAATTGTGGACGTCATTAGCGAATCTCCTGGGCATCACCCTACATCAGACAACGGCCTACAACCCCACTGCCAATGGAATGGTTGAACGTTTTCATCGCACCCTCAAAGCAGCTTTGATGTCCCACTGCAAGGATTGCAACTGGTTTACTCAGCTTCCCTGGGTCCTCCTTGGACTAAGGACCACTCCTAAAGACGCCCTCAACGTCTCGGCAGCCGAAATGGTGTATGGCAACCCGTTGGTCGTCCCTGCCGAGTTTTTTCCTTCTACAACCTCCTCCGACGATCTCCAGCGCATACGTCACGTCGTGGGAAAATTTACTCTGTGCCGCCAGACTTACAAGCTCCCAGCGAAGCATCACATACCAACGGACTTGCACTCTGCAACGCACGTCTTCCTGCGCAACGTCACCAGCAAG
>NC_090742.1:123749030-123756530 GCF_036898095.1 Palaemon carinicauda | reverse complement strand
ATATGAAGCTTACTATAATTAGGAGGATACAAGGAGAAATAGGGTGGGAATTATTCTCCATCCAGATTTGCAGAAAAAGGTCATAGTAGTCCAGCGTATCAGTAATAGACTCGTAAGCTTAAAATTCGTGAAAGTAAAGAGCGTATTCATTTTCAAAATCATACCATTTTTCTCTTTTTCTTCCTAAAAATCACACTTTATTCCTTAGAAATCCATGAGAAGTTTGGATCTAGAAGCCTTGATGGGCTGAGGATTTGATAGGTGCAGATAACTCCTTCGATTCATAAGAAAGTGATATAATAATAATAATAATAATAATAATAATAATAATAATAATAATAATAATAATAATAATAATAATAATAATGATAATAATAATAATAATCTTGACAAAAGTTCCTCAGAAAGAGTGTAGCGAAGAGAATAAGTAATTATGAGAAGGCGTAATTTAGAGGGAAAATTGAAGAATATTCAGAAAGAGTAACAAAAAGTAAACTGCTTGCGTTATCTGGGGAAGAAGATTGATCGGTTGATTTTATGTTTTCTGGCAGCAGGGCGGAGAGGATTTGGAAGAAGAAGCCAGGAAGGTGAAAGATAGTTGGAATTAGCAGAAGCTATTTATCTGGTTGCTAGGAATAGGCAGTTTGAGAAAAAAGTCATCTAGCAAAATATAATATTGGACAAAATAAGAAACAAATTAACTATGAGTTTGTTAAGAAGGAAGACTGGCAAATCATTCAGGATTGTAGGACTATTCCAAATTAATCAGTTGGAGATCAAAAGGAACTTGTAGTGGAAGATTTGGGCTGAAAGCAATAAGGAAAAGAAAAGACTAAGCTAGGAATAGGAGGATCGAAACTTTGAAGCTGAAAGAGGAGAGGACGAGAGAGTTCTGAAGTAAACTATAAATATGAGAATCACCTGAAGAGATGTGGAATGTTATGAAAGAGGTTTTGTACGAGCAGCAGCAGAGGTTAGTGGGAGGACCGATGGTAACCACTAAGAAAAAGTAATATCATGGTGGAATCAACAGGTGCAAACCATTTTGTATACACTGTTCGAAATTAATGGTTCGAAAACAATTATTCGAAAGCAATTATTCGAAAAACAATTATTCAAAAACAATTATTCGCAAGACAATTATTCGAATGAAAAATTTCAAAATGAAAATTATTCGAAAGGAAAATTGTAAGAAATAATAATTATTCGAAATGCAATATTCCTTATCAAAACAAGCGTAAAAATAAAACAAATAAAAATATATGCAAAAAATAATTATTTGAGATACAAATATCTATAATAAACATGTTCATGATAAAGAAAAAAAAATTATGGTAAATTAAAGCCATGTAATAATGCGAGCTAATACTCTACCACTGAATACTCGTTAAAGGTTGCCACTAATTATTTTACCCTTTCTTTCAAGTCATGGTATTCCATGGAACTCTTTATAGATTGGCTACATGACCTTAGTTTTGCAATGTGAATAACTTACAAACTCCCCTCTCTTTTCAGTCTCTGGGAACTTCCATATTGTTGGATGCTGGGATGAAGATTTCTTTAAAAAAAAAAAAAAAAAAAAAAAAAAAAAAAAAAAAAAAAAAAAAAAAAATTCTTCTATTCTTCCTGTGCATTGCTAGGCCTGTGCAAAATAGTTAAGACTCTCTACCAGCAAAACCACATAACACTTATTTCAAACGTAGGATTTTGTCTATGCATTCTTGTAGGACAACTAATCCATGTGTCTTTAAAATAACACAAAACATGTTTCACTATCAAACACTTAAATATTTGCCCTAAAAACGGTAAAGATCATGGAATAAATGTTGCCAGGCATTTACTGATTTAAAAACGGATATATTGATGTAAGAGAGCGGTATTACGGTCACCAACCCGTAAAATATAATAACAATGTAGGGTAAAATAACGGTCACCTGTATTTTACTAGAATAAGATTTTTTTCGTGCTGTGTCTAAATTGTGGAATGACCTTCCCAGTAATTCAGTATAATCAGTGGGCTTCATAAAGTCAAACATTCAGCGGATGTTTATACGTTGAAAAGGCCGATATGATTCTCTCTTCATGGTTTATAGGTCATATCTATTTCAACGTTGTTGAGGAACTTGGGATATTTTACATTCATTATGCATTATTTTCGTTTATCTATTTCTTTAGTTTTTAAACTTCACTGGGCTGTTTATCCTATTAGAGCTCTTGAGATCATAGCATCCACATTTTCTAACGAGGGGTATCGCATACCTAGAAATATATATATATATATATATATATATATATATATATATATATATATATATATATATATATATATATATATATATATATGGATATATATATATATATATATATATATATGGATATATATATATAAATATATATATATATATATATATATATATATATATATATATATATATATATATATATATATATATATATATATATATATATATATATATATGTATATATATATATATATATATATATATATATATATATATATATATATATATATGTAAATATCACCCACGAATGGCATTTAATACCGAATTCTATCTTGGGAATATAAATCCACTTGGAATACATTTTATGGTAACGGCTTCTGGCCGGGTGAGGATTCGAACCACCACCTGTACGGCTGGACACCATGCTGGCAGGTGGTGGTTCGAATCCCCACCCGGCCAGAAGCCGTTACCATAAAATGAATTCCAAGTGGATTTATATTCCCAAGATAGAATTCGGTATTAAATGCCATTCGTGGGTGATATTTACATTAATTAAAATCACGTGTGCTTGTGATATATATATATATATATATATATATATATATATATATATATATATATATATATATATATATATATATATATATATATATATATATATATATATATATATATATATATATATATGTAAGTATATATATATATATATATATATATATATATATATATATATATATATATATATATATATATATATATATATATATATATATATATATATATTGTATCAACCGTGTTTCACACAATTGTACATAATTCCTTTTGTATATATTATGCTTGTATCTTTGCTCTTCCCTCGCACTAAAAAGAACCTGAATGATCATGTCTCCGGTTTTGCTCTGTATCATTGTCTGTCTCTCGAACATGTCACGTCCTGTTGCCTTGAGGTTTTGTATATAAAGAAGAGTGTTCCTTAATAAATAACTCATTCGTTTCCAATCTGCCTTTGAGTTCACACCCTTACTCGGCACCGTCACATTGGTGACCCCGGAAGTCGACTCCCTCCCACTGCCTTCCACCCCCACCTCCCTCGCCCCTCCATCGTTGGTACTATGACAGAGACAGACACTACTGCAGTTGGCGCCGCGGCCGCACCATTGAAACTTTCACCGTTCGCCAGCAGAGAAGCGATCGCTTGGTTTCAACGCGCTGAAGTCCACTTTCGTATCAGGGGCGTGACTCGCTCAACCACCAAAGCGGATTATGTTCTTGCGGCGATACCCGAGGACACCTTCCCAGAAATATCCGACTGGCTTTGTGAACAAGGAGACACCCCAATAGCGTATGACGCCCTCAAATCATACCTTCTGCAGCAGTACTCGCCGTCGCCAGCCGCCCGTATAGCAAAGCTTTTTCAGCTCTCGCAACAACCATTGGGGGACCAAAGGGCTTCGCTTGCCCTCAGGGAAATGACCAGTATCGCTCGCCTTCAACCTGCCGCAGACGGCTCTCCTCGCGAGGTGAACCTACTCCGTGCCCTTTGGATACGCCGTTTACCTGAACCTGTGCGCGCTGCCATACCCGATGTCGATAGTTTACCCATAAAGGACTTGATGACCAAAGCCGACGCCCTTATGGACAGCCACTTCAAGACCTCCATCAACGCCTCCACCCCTGACAACGAGGATGCCTATTCAACGTCAACCGAAGCTGACATGAATGCCGTAGGACATACACGCCTACCCCGTGACGTGCCGAAGCGGCGACAAAGCCGCCCACCACCCACCAATCGCTCGCGCCCCAACGAACGACTTCTACAGCCACTTACTACCTCCCATCCGCCGCAGTTTTGCTACTACCACTTCAGATTCTTGGCAACCTCGAAGAACTGTGCCAATGATTGTCAGTGGCCAAAAAACGTGTAAGTAGGCCTTCGCTTGTGGCGGTGGCCTCCCATGTTTCTAATCTTTTCTTTTTAAAGGATGCAGGAACGGGCGTGCGATTTTTGGTAGACACGGGTGCTTGTCGTTCTCTTTTGCCAAGGAAACTCTTCAAGGTACAACGTAGTCTGTCTACATCTGCCGACGTCCGCTTGGTAGCTGCCAACGGATCTGCGATACCCACCTACGGTTACAAGAGCCTCACATTATCGTTCGGAAATGGTAAATTCAATTGGAAGCTTCTCGTTGCTGACGTCACAATGCCAATCCTGGGTGCGGATTTCCTCTCTCATTTCCACCTTCTGGTTAATGTCACCCACCGACGATTGGTCAACGCAGACTCGTACTTGTCGACACCTCTTCAACCCGCCCCCTCTAACCTCGCTCTCCACATCAGCGCACCCACGGATGCCTACGCCCACCTCCTCACGTCGTACCCGGAAGTTTTCCATCCAGAACTTTGCCAAACGCCCACGGTTCCTGCCAAGCACGGTATTTATCACCATATCAAGACGACGGGACCCCCAGTCTTCGCAAAATTCAGACGTCTGGCACCGGAACGATTGGCAGCCGCCAAACAGACGTTCGCCGAAATGGAGAAAATGGGCCTTTGCCAAAAGGCCTCCAGCCCATGGTCGTCACCCTTACACATCGTTCTGAAGAAAGACGGCTCCCTCCGTCCGTGCGTGGATTACAGGCGCCTGAACATGCAAACAGAACCGGATCACTACCCCCTCCCAAACATTGCCGATGTAACCTCCTACCTGCACAAAGCGAAGGTTTTCTCTACGCTCGACCTCCTGAAGGGGTATTATCAGGTGCCTATGAACCCAGAAGACATCCCCAAGACCGCTGTCACCACTCCGTTTGGCACATACACCTTAAATTACTCTTGTTTTGGCCTTCGTAATGCTGGGGCAACGTTTCAATGTCTCATGGATGGCATCTTAGGGGACCTCCCTTTCTGTGTATGTTATGTGGACGACATACTTGTGTTCTCCTCTTCAAAAGAGGAACACCTCCGTCACCTGCGCATCATGCTCGACCGCCTGCAACAAAACGGCCTTGTAGTCCGGTACGACAAGTGTACCTTTGGCGCCAACGAAGTGTCGTTCTTAGGGCACCGTATCACTCCTGAAGGAGTCCATCCCCTCCCTGAGAAGGTAGCAGCCGTTCAGAATTTCCCCACGCCCTCGACCGTCAAAGCTCTGCAGGAATTCTTGGGCATGATCAACTATTGTCACCGTTTTCTGCCAGCCATTGCCGCCACTCTTGCTCCCCTCTACGCCTCCCTCAAGGGCAAGCCAAAGGACTTGAAGTGGGGTCCCCTTCAAGAAGCAGCCTTCTGCAATGCAAAGAAGGCCCTATCAACTGCTGCGGCTCTCACTTTTCCTATCCCACACGCCCCTCTCCTTCTCTCCACCGATGCCAGCAACGTCGCTATTGGTACAGTACTCGAGCAGGTGGTCAAAGGCTCGCCCCACCCATTGGCCTTCTTCAGCAGAAAACTGTCCAAGGAAGAATCGGGTTATTCTACCTTCGATCGAGAATTGCTGGCGGTGCACTTGGCTGTCCGTCACTTTCGCCATTTCTTAGAAGGTACGCCCTTCGTCATTCGCACAGACCACATGCCTCTGGTGCACGCCTTCACTCGACAGTCTGACGCCTGGTCCGCCCGTCAACGCCGACATCTCTCTGCCGTGGCTGAATACAATTGCACCCTCCAATACGTCCTTGGGAAAATGAATCCCGTTGCCGATGCCCTGTCAAGAAACACGTTGGCTGCCGTTCGACTGGGATTGGATTACAACGCCCTGGCTGAAGCCCAACGACAGGATCGACAGGATCCAGAGTATCAAGCTTGTAGGACATCCTGCACGTCCCTCCGTTGGGAGGATTTTCCCCTCGAAGAATCCAACACCACCCTCCTCTGTGACGTCAGTACTGGTAGACGACGACCTTGGATTCCTGCTCCCATGCGCCGACAGGTGTTTGATTTCATCCACGGCCTTTCACATCCCTCGTGCCGTTCTACTGCACAGCTGCTGAAGGCAAAGTTCATTTGGCACGGCATTTCTAAGGATGCTAAGGATTGGGTCCGTGCCTGTACTTCTTGCCAAACTTCCAAAGTACATCGACACACGGATTCAGGAGTGGGCACCTTTCCTCAACCTCAGCGTCGTTTCGCACACATTCACGTCGACGTTGTAGGCCCCCTACCCACATCACAAGGACATCGTTACCTGTTTACCGTCATCGACCGCTCCACTCGTTGGCCTGAAGCCATTCCCATGGAAACTGCAACGTCCGCCTCATGTACATCTGCCTTACTCTCTGGATGGATTTCAAGATTCGGTATCCCTGAGCATATTACTTCCGACAGGGGAACCACTTTCACCTCTCAATTGTGGACGTCATTAGCGAATCTCCTGGGCATCACCCTACATCAGACAACGGCCTACAACCCCACTGCCAATGGAATGGTTGAACGTTTTCATCGCACCCTCAAAGCAGCTTTGATGTCCCGCTGCAAGGATTGCAACTGGTTTACTCAGCTTCCCTGGGTCCTCCTTGGACTAAGGACCACTCCTAAAGACGCCCTCGACGTCTCGGCAGCCGAAATGGTGTATGGCAACCCGTTGGTCGTCCCTGCCGAGTTTTTTCCTTCTACAACCTCCTCCGACGATCTCCAGCGCATACGTCACGTCGTGGGAAAATTTACTCCGTGTCGCCAGACTTACAAGCTCCCAGCGAAGCTTCACATACCAACGGACTTGCACTCTGCAACGCACGTCTTCCTGCGTAACGTCACCAGCAAGCCACCACTATTGCCCCCTTACACGGGCCCTTTCCTTGTGATCCGACGCAGTCCGAAAGCATTCCTCCTAAACATTCGGGGCAAAGAAGACTGGGTCTCCATTGATCGTCTAAAACCTGCTTATCTTCTGCCAGATGACCCGCCTACAGTTCGCCTCTCTAGATCAGGGCGCCCTATTTAACATGTACAGTATGTCATTTTTAGGGGGGGAGCCATGTACCAACCGTGTTTCACACAATTGTACATAATTCCTTTTGTATATATTATGCTTGTATCTTCGCTCCTCCCTCGCACTAAAAAGAACCTGAATGATCATGTCTCCGGTTTTGCTCTGTATCATTGTCTGTCTCTCGAACGTGTCACGTCCTGTTGCCTTGAGGTTTTGTATATAAAGCAGAGTTTTCCTTAATAAATAACTCAGTCGTTTCCAATCTGCCTTTGAGTTCACACCCTTACTCGGCACCGTCACAATATATATATATATATATATATATATATA
>NC_090742.1:123734030-123736530 GCF_036898095.1 Palaemon carinicauda | reverse complement strand
GATATATATATATATATATATATATATATATGATAAATTTTGCACATTTAGACGTGTTTTTCATATTCAAATAAGCCTTATATATTTTTGATACATTAATGTCTGGATTCTCTTAACGACCTCGGGATCAGAGCCCCAGGCGAAATCACACAAAGAGAAGAGCTTGTGACCGGCCGGGAATCGAACCCTGGTCTATACAAGCTTGCCGGACCAGGGTTCTATTCCCAGCCGGTCACAAGCTCTTGTCTTTGTGTGATTTCGCCTGGGGCTTTGATCCCGAGGTCGTTGAGAAAATCCAGACATTAATGTATCAAAAATATATATGGCTTATTTGAATATATATATATATATATATATATATATATATATATATATATATATATATATATATATATATATATATATATATATATATAATTTTCTTTGGAGGGAACACTAATCCTTCAAAAACACCTTTAGCTATATTGGTAAGTGTATAGATCTGGAGAGCGGAGGTACTTTGGATTGAGAGAGAGAGAGAGAGAGAGAGAGAGAGAGAGAGAGAGAGAGAGAGAGAGAGAGATAGAGAGAGAGAGAGAGACAGAGAGAGAGATTTTCATCAGGTAAGAAAATGTTTAACAATAATTAGCAATTATTGTTTTTTTTTCAGGATACTGTACCAATTGGAAATGTCCCTGCCTAGCGTTCTGATGGACAGGAGTTCGATTCACGCTCAAACTCGATAGTCTCTTGTAATGTCTGCAACCTCGTCATCTCTCTGAGCTAGGGATGGGGGTTTAGGGGAGCCTATAGCTCTGCCAGCTGAGTGATCAACAGCCATTGGCTGGCCCTCCCTGGTCCTCACTTGTGTGGAGAGGAGGCTTGGGCGCTGAACCTATGTATATATAGCCAGTCCTGCTAGAACATTGGCCCTTTCATGAACATCCTTTATGCCTCTATGAGTAAAAATATTTCTTTTTATGGCACTTTAGGTTGTCTCTAAAATAAAGCATACGTGCTCATCTGGTAAATGGTTCTGTCTGTGATCCGGTTTATTCGGAATGTGATTTGATACTCAGTTTACCCGCATAGCCATTTTTTCCTGTTCGTGAAGGTAAGTAAGCAATATACCTAATTTTGAAGAATATATCCATATGTAAAGAAAACAATTGATATATTTTTGAGTAACTTATCAAAATATATTAATTTCTTATTACAATCACAAAAGTTTGAAAATTATAATCAACCTCGGTCGGTTGAAAAATGCAGGGAGAATCCTACAAGTAAAATAAAAAAATCGTTATCTGAAAATCATTTTTATTTGATAAAATATGTGTACAACTATATTTTAATCCTTACTATATTACTTTCATTACTGTTGCATAAAATTAAAATAAAAGAAAATCTATAATTCAAAACTTATATATATATATAAATATATATATATATATATATATATATATATATATATATATATATATATATATATATATATATATATATAAATATATATACATACATATATATATATATATATATATATATATATATATATATATATATATATATATATACATATATATATATATATATATATATATATATATATATATATATATATATATATATATATATATACATATATATATATATATATATATATACATATATATATACATATATATATATATATATATATATATATATATATATATATATATATATATATATATATATATATATATTTATATATATATGTATATATATATATATATATATATATATATATATATTTATATATATATATGTATATATATATATATATATATATATATATATATATATATATATATATATATATATATATATATATATATATATATATATATATATATATATATATATATATATAAATTTCAGGGTAGTTAGCCTGCCTTGAATTATCATATAACTATAAATTTAACTTGTCATTGAATTTTAACAATACCATATGTTATATCATATCTATCTATTGGGATCACCGTAAAGAAATATCGTAGATTAACACTAGTTATTTTGTTTAGAGAAAGACGCGAAACAGGAGTTAGCTATTAAGTGACAGTTTTTTGCAACTCCACTCGGGAATCATATATTGGATAATGAAATATATATCTCAGTTCTATTCTGTCGTAATCCTTGAATAATTTTTTTATGATGTTAATCAAACTAATTAACAGATGGCCGACATATTGTTTTTTTTATCATTTCTGAAAATTATAAGCATTAATGCATAATCTTAACTGAAGATGGCATTTGTTAATTGAAGAGAGATATGTAAAAACTCTGATGCAGGAGAAATTCCTCTGAATTTTATACGGATAAGAAAGTTTCAAGAGGCATTTTTTTTTCATTATTGTAAAGACTTTGGTGAATTTCCGGAAGCATAAGAAATTCGTTGTTCGAACTTCAATTCGACATCGTGTCCTGATGAATCTGGTTTTTCTCTGACTGAAATAAAAAAGCGTTCTCACTTTTCTCCAAC
>NC_090742.1:123724030-123726530 GCF_036898095.1 Palaemon carinicauda | reverse complement strand
TACTACTACTACTAATAATAATAATAACAATAATAATAATAATAATAAGCATATCACATTATATATGATCAGTTCATTAAATACTGAGAAGAAAATGTGCAATACTTATGTTTTGCATAACATTTAAAAGATCAGAGTAGTTAAGTTCTTAATAAAACAGTGTGCAATGATACTCCAAAGCCGCACAGAATCTCCCTCCCCTAGAGTGAATAACTATGCCAACGAATCTGAAGGTCCTTAGAAGGGATTTTCTCGTTATCTCCTTACAAGGGAAAACAATACTCGTTCAGCAGAAAAATATTTTGCTTTCATAATGCTATAAGCCGTGTTATTATGCTTTATACTACGATGATGAGTATTTTTTTCATCCTTCCTGTCTGTTTGTTTGTTCGTGATCAACGTTGCAGAAAAACTATTGTATCAATAAAAAATCCCGATGATCTTAGTTGTAGCAAGCAATACAAATTATGTACTCGATGCTGCATGATAAATTGGAAACAAGTAAAGACCAAACTTGGTAGTCACGTTGGGTTTGATCCAAGAATTAATCTGTAACACTCGATACTTTGTTTATTTATCTTTGTTTGTTTGTGTGTAGCTTAACAGAATAAGTATTGTACCCATTTTGACCGAACTTGGTAGTCATGTTAGGTATGATCCAAGGATGAATCTGTAATCTATGGGTAAAGTACAAATACGAACCAGTACTTTAAAATTAATCACAGTCATGTAAATGGCCATTATTTCATTAGTTTACTTGCTAAGCCACAACGCTAGTTGGAAACGTAGGATGCTATAAGCCCAAGGGCTCCGACGAGGAAAAAGCGTAGTGAAAAAAAGGATATAAGGAAATAAATAAACTACAAAAAAAGTTAGGAACAAATATAATATTTTCAGAACAGTAACAGCATTTTTATATATCTTTCCTTTTTAAACTATAAAAACAAGCAAGTGAACTGTAACCAAAGGCAATGGAAGACAATGGTGCAGAAGCTATGGTCCTGCCAAGATTAGAGAGCAATGGTCATCTCTGACTATTTCTTTTATTGAAGGATCAATATATTTCTAGCTAATATTAAACATGATATGCAATGGCATTATCAACGCAAACGAAACGGGATTTGTAAGATGAGAAATACACAATTTATGAAAAAGGTAAACTCTAAGGTTGTGAAATCAGAATAAGAACCGCTATTAAAGGAAAAACGAAAAGCGTTGAATAAAAATCTCATTATCGGATCAATTTAAATTTCTTCCTTTAAATCTGAAAAACCAGATGGAATTCCACATAGTCATCAAGTCTTTTATTGCTGATTCCGGGAGAACAGCTACTTCGTCTATATTCAGCTCTCTCTCTCTCTCTCTCTCTCTCTCTCTCTCTCTCTCTCTCTCTCTCGCAGGTTATATTCAGCAGACACGACATGTTGCATTTGGATTTCTCGGTTTCTAAAAAATGTTCGACGATATTTTTAATAATGATATTCGTGGAAGATTTCAATGAAGTATTACCAATTACCTTGTAATGAGACTTTAACTCACCGTCAAAATCATCATTATATCCTACTTCACTCTTCATAGTCCTCAGCCATGTAGGCCTGGGAATTCCAACTCTTCTTGTACCTTTTAGAGACCAGTTAGAATAGGTAATTATATTATTGAATTGTTATATATTATTTTTCAGCAGTGCACACTTATTATAACGTAAAGAACCTTACTTTTGTTTTATTTTAGATTTATGAAGACACCTTTTTTAGTAATCGTTATAGAATTATCAATATTGTTTTGAATATAATATCCTAACTTATTAATTAATCAACAAAATTTTAGTAATTAAAACCAAATTTGTTTTTTAACTATGGCATTATCAATCATAAATCACCATTATAATCCTAATACTTTTCATTCTTTTGAATTCAGTTATGACAGTTTTCGTTATTTCTTATCTTTACTTTAGTCTGTCAAAAAAGAGATTTTAATTTCCATGCCATTTAATTCGTAATTTTCATTCCGACTTGAATGGAAAATCACTCAAATGTTATTGCTTCTATATATCATATATATTCTTTATTCAAATTATTATTGTAATTATATATTTATATATATATATATATATATATATATATATACATATATATATATATATATATATATATATATATATATATATATATATATACATATATATATATATATATACATATATATATATATATATATATAAATATATATATATATATATATATATATATATATATATATATATATATATATATATATATATATATATATATATATATATATTTATATATACATATATATATATATATATATATATATATATATATATATGTGTGTGTGTGTGTGTGTGTGTGTTTCCCTATATATACTGTACATCTATTGAGTACATATACATGGAACAAGAATAACATTTGGCCATTTTCATCACATTGCTGGCCATTGCGGATTGGTGATGGTTGGAAAATTTACTCTGATCGCTCAC
>NC_090742.1:123722177-123723530 GCF_036898095.1 Palaemon carinicauda | reverse complement strand
GTACACTGGTCTTGTGCTGAATGGCCAGTTCTGCACATTTACCTTTAAATACCCTGCTAGTAAAATTTGTACCGCAGTCAGTTTGAATAGTACGAGGGAGACCATACCTGGAAAAGAATTCAATTAGTTTGTCAAATACAGCCTTAGAGGTTATCCTTCTCATTGGGTAGGCCTCAGGGAATCGAGATGCTCTATCCATAATTGTCAAGAGATGGGTAAACCCAGACTTAGTTTTAGGCAAAGGCCCAACCACATCAATAACTAATTCCACAAAAGGCTCACCTATCGCAGGAATTGGATTTAAGGGAGCTTTAGGAATAATTTGGTTGGGTTTCCCCATCACTTGACAAACCTCACATTCATTAATAAATTGTTTCACAGATGATTTTAATCCTGGCCACCAAAAACATTCTGCCAACTTTCGAAAAGTTTTACATACACCGAAGTGGCCAGAAAAAGAATCATCATGTGCAAGACTCAAGACAGACCTACGGAATTGAGATGGGACAACAATTTGTTCAATACCAGACGTCTTGCTCAGATTATCAGTTAAAGGACGACTAATCCGGTATAGTAAACCATTGATCACACAAAACCTGGGTTTAGTCAAATCTGCAGTGTCACCCAAATCAAAATTAAATTCCTTTTTCTGAGCTTCAATAAATGAAGACCTGTCCCAATCAGGTCTCAAAACATTGCTAACCACACTATTACCACTACTATCTACAGACCTGGGCCTCTCTATGTCTACTTCTAAACTACTTAAGATTAAATCTTCGTCATTATCAATTAAATTTGCAGCCTTTACTGCTGCCCGGGTTGTTACTGCAACAGGACAGGCATGCACAGACAATATGGGGAACAACTCTTGTCCTTTTGTATTTAACATATCGTTACCCAAAATGCCGTCAATTCCAGGAATAGGGAGACACTCAACAACTGCTAATTCTGTCATTTTATCATAACCAGGGAAAGACAATCTGACCTCCACTAACGGAGCCGAAACAACGGTGTTCGGGAACCCTCCCAGAACAACAAAATTTCCTGTATACTCAGCTAAATTTTTCAAAGAGTCTTTCAAAATCAGAGACCGAGCTGACCCTGTGTCCCTCAAAAATTTCACACCAACAGTTTTAGAAGTAGATATTAATTTACCAGGCCAAATATATTTATCATGAAGTAGTCATGCCTCCTTTCTGCTAGAAGAGTGACTACTGCTACTACCATCATTACTAGTGTTAGCTACTGGACGGTTTTCAACTACGGGATCGCTGATAACAGGTTTACTAGTAGATATTAGTGACACAGGATTATTATTATTCCTTTGGAGGTACCTTCTTCTGGCATAACAAT
>NC_090742.1:123707177-123714677 GCF_036898095.1 Palaemon carinicauda | reverse complement strand
CTATATTAAGTAAAGCATAGTTTGTAAAGGACCACTGCGTCAATACGAAATATCGACCAGTTTTCCGCACAATACTTGTATTGGACAAAGGTTTTATATCCGCATAGGAGGAAAACCAATGCAACATAGCTTGCATAAAGGAACAATTCTATTAGAATTATCCCAGATAAGGTACATAGAATGAATGCTCAATTATACCAGTAAATTGACACAGGTGAAGGAGACGCAAGGTTCTCAAGAACCAGATTATTGACAGTCAATAAATAGACAGGTTAACCACAATTATATATATATATATATATATAAATATATATACATATATATATATATATATATATATAAGAAGAGGATAACCCAAAACTTTAAGCATAAGTATGATAGTAAACAGGGCTTGTTTGTCTGAAAGAAAAACATTAGATGCCACTTTTAAGATACCGAGGTATCAAAGTCATAAAAGCCTGTATTACAAATCAATGACATTAGCGTTAGAAACGCTCGGCACACATGTCTGCACTTATGCTAGGTTCACCTTCGGAAATGGAACAGTCTGGATGGGCAACACAGTGCCCTCACTTAGTTTGTAGTACAGTATGTAACTACACACTCACCCTGGAATTAATCGTCCCAATTAAGACCACTGTTCCTCGCAGAGTTAAACAGTAGGGTTAACACCGCGACCCACTGCTACCACAGATCTCTTTTAGTTCCTCTACTTGCTTCGCATAGTGGCGAAAGAACACTCTGGAAGACTTCCAGCCAGTGTATGAACGGAGATGTTCAAAATCCATGCAATTAAAGAAATTTAAGAATGAGGCAACTTTCCTCGGATCGTGACCTGCGGGTGTACTGTCAGGATCCGCTCTGCGAATAAAATATGTGATTTTTGCTCTGAGTTGATTCAGAGATAAATTTGAGCCTGATGTTTCTCCCCTGAATAGTTGACCACCCTTGAAGTCTGAAGTTCTATGAAGATAGACCTTTAGGCATTCTACTGGACATAGAGATGCATCTTCTTTCAGAGGGCAGATTCTCCAGGGACCCCCACCTGTTGGTGGGTAACTCATTCTTGGCGAGAAACGTAGGATCCGGAAACAGGTTCAGTTCTTCCCCATCCAGGAACTGAACACGACCTGCCTCTCTCGAGAGGCTACAATTTCACTAACCCTGGCCCCGGACGCGAGTGCAAATTAGGAAAATAACTTTTTGTGTCAAATCCTTTAACGCACATTCTTCATTGCTCAACAGAGAAGCGAAATGAAGAACTTGTCTAAAGACCATGAAATGGGCTTTGGAGGTGCTGAAGGTCTGAGCCTAGCACAGGCTTTCGGGACTTTATTAAAGATCTCGTTACCTAGGTCGACCTGGAAGGCATATAGAATGGGTCTTGTCAAAGCAGACTTACACGCTGAAATCGTGTTCGCTGCCAACCCTTGACCATGGAGGTGGGGAAAAAAGATAAGCAGAAGTCTGTCAAGATCTCCTGCGGAATCTTCGCCTTGACAAAAGGCCACCCATTTTCTCCAAGATGACTCATATTGCCTTCTAGTAGATTTGCATTTATATTCCTCAATGAAGTCTATACTGGCTTTCGAAATCCCGAAACGCTTTCTCACCGCTAGGGAGAGAAAATCATGAACTGCAGGGTCCGGGTTTTCTGTAATGAAGCGCAGACAGTTGACTTCTGGACTCGCTGGGTCAGAACTGGATCTGGTAGTGGTACAAACTTCAGCTACAGTTCCAATGCCAGGAGGAACCACACGCTGTTCGGCCACTTGTGGGCCACTATTGCCGCTACCCTTTGAAGGATCTCAGTTTGTTGAGGACCCTCAACAGAAGGTTGTGAGGAGGGAACAGATAAATCTTGGACCATCTGTTCCAGTCGAGGGACATCGCGTCCACTGCTTCCGCTAAGGGGTCCTCGTACGGGGCACGTACAGGGGCAACTTCTTGTTGTCTTTCGTCGCAAAGAGGTCTATCTGCAGTTCTGGGACTGATTCAGAATGAAGGAGAATGATCCTGCGTCTAAGGACCATTCCGACTATCGGTGTGAACCTGGATAGAGCGTCCGCTGTCACATTGCGGACTCCTTGAAGGTGAACTGCCGACAGGTACCACTTCTTCTTTTCCGCCAATCGGAAGACGGCCAACATCACCTGGTTGAGAGGTGGTGACCTCGATCCTTGTCAATTCAAGTATCTTACAACTACCTCGCTGTCTATTACCACTTTATGTGGAACGAATGATGCGGGGAGACTTTCTTTAAGGTAAGGAGCACTGCCCTAGCTTCTAGAAAGTTTTATGAGAAAGGTCTTGAATAGCCTGGACCAAGTCCCCTGGACTTTTTTCCGATGAGAGTGACCTCCCCATCCCTCCTTTGAGGCGTCTGAGTGAATCGTCACCGACGGGGGAGGTGGCTGAAGAAGAACCTGACTTCTTTAGATGTCTGGCTTGGGACCAAGGCCTGAGAAGAGTACTTTGCCGAAGCGGCTGGTCTTCTCAGATCTCTTCACGCGTTTGATGCATAACTTCTCCAAACTCCGATTGCATCCTTTAGCTGTGCTCTTAGCACTGGGTCTGTCACCGAAGCAAACTGGAGAGAGCGCAGTACTCTCTCCTGCTCGTGTCTTGATATCCTTTCGGAATCTTGAAGTCTCTTGACAGAACCCGCTATCTCCTTCCTTTTCTTCGCTGGGGTGGAGAAACGGTGTGACAAAAGGTCCCAGTGGATCTTAGCCACTGGAACTTTTGAGATGGAGAAAGTCGAGACTTTTTCTGTTGATCTTGAAGCCTAGGTACTCTAGGAACTGGATCACTGACTGGAAGCTTGCAAGCATTCTGTCTCGGATGCTGCCCACACCAACCAGTCGTCCAGGTAGGCTACTACCTGAATTCCCTTTAGGCGAAATTGTTTGAGAGCTACGCTCGCAAGCTTCGTAAAAATCCTTGGGGCTATGTTTAGCCCGAATGGCATGGCTCCGAAGGCGTATAGTCTTCGCTGTAGCCTGAACCCTAGGTAGGGGGAGAGTCGATGGCTAATTGGAATGTGCCAGTAGGCATCTGACAAGTCTATAGAGACGGAATATGCCCTCTCGGGCAGTAAGGTCCTTATGTGTTGCAGTGTTAGCATTTTGAATTTGCAATTCACTATGAACTTGTTAAGTGGCGACAAGTCCAGAATGACTCTGAGCTTTTCCGAGTCTTTCTTGGGAACACAAAACAGCCTCCCTTAGAAATTGATGGGCTTCACCCTTTTCCTCCAACCGTTCTTGAACGTACTCCTCCATAACGGGGGTGGAGTGTTGGAAAAACCGAAGGTACGGGGGTGGAGTGCTGTACCAGCTCCCGCCCAATCCATTCTTGAGTAGGCTGTGGGCCCAGGGATCGAAGGTCCACCGATCCCGAAATTTCAGAAGTCTCCCTCCTACCGGTATCACCTCACTTGGACTGCCGTCCTGAGGTCTTGCCTTCCTGACCACGACCACCCCTGAATCCCCTTCCCCTTGAGGGGCGTCTAGACGAGCCTCTGGCTGCTCCTCTAGGCTTTGCTCGGAAGGAAGTAGACTGCCCTTCGAACGCTGGGGTGAAAGCCGTGGACTGTGTCGACACGGCCTGGGGTACCCACTGAAAGGTGGTCGGGGTTTGTGCCACGATCTGGGGCACTGGGGGCAATGGCAATTGCAGTTGCTGTTGCTGTCTAAGAGGCTTGGCTGGCCGAGACGGTAGCCTAGTCCTCATAGTCTTCCTCTTTGGTTGAGGACCCTCATCCGGGGAAGACTTTCTTTTGATAGCCAGGTCCCACTTCTGGAGAAGGTTTCTATTCTCCAAGGTGGCTTTATCAAAAACTTCTTTGACCAAGTCGGTAGGGAAAAAGGTCTTTTCCCCAAATGTTGGAGGAGATTAGTTTCTTTAGCTCGTGCCTCACTGTAGCCGAGGTAAACACGAACTCCCTACAAGCTCTCCTTGCCTTGACGAAGCCATAAAGGTCCTTCGTCACTGTGGCCAGATGAGGCTTGGCCACTACCATGAACATTTCATGGACCTTGGGGTCACTTACCATCGTCTCGAGAGTAGTCTGAAGAGACATTGAGGCAGTCAGTCTTTCTTTTGTATCGAACTCACTTCGCAAAAGAAAGTCAGACAGCTTAGGGAGGTCCTTGCCGAACTGACGTCCGGCAATATCAGCC
The DNA here is from genome assembly GCF_036898095.1 of Palaemon carinicauda. Taxonomy (NCBI): domain Eukaryota; kingdom Metazoa; phylum Arthropoda; class Malacostraca; order Decapoda; family Palaemonidae; genus Palaemon; species Palaemon carinicauda. The sequence goes on along the minus strand of NC_090742.1, from coordinate 123,710,493 downwards.
TCCAACTTTCCCACTTAGAACGTAAGATGGACGTCCTTCCAATCTTTGTGGTCCATAGGCAGGGCCAGCGACAAGGGTTTACACTCCTCTAGGGAGGGGCAAGACTTGCCGGCCTCGATTGCTTTTAGTACAGCCAGAAACCCTTTCTGTAAAAGGGGGAAGGCTCTAGTAGGCAAGGACACAAAGGAAGGGAGCTTCCTATTCAATGCAGCTACCTTTGAGTTAGAGAAGCCCCTCTCTTTCATCGAAGATGAAAGTAGAGCTTGAGCCTTAGCATGGTCATCACTATGACCTCCTTCGGCTCTGCCTCCTCCTTTGAAGCTGGTTCCTTCCTCAGCCGGACATAACAGTCCGGATATGGTGCCTTGCTGGGCCAGAATTCCACCCTCCAGGGGAACTGAGCCCAGCATATCCGAGATGACGATCTTTCCAGTCGTCATCGACATGTGCTCAGCATACCTCCATGGGTTAGCATCCGAGCACAAAGGAAGGTCTTTCACATTGAGCTTTTCTGGGGCCCATGTGATTCTGCAAGGCACTGCATTCGCAGTTCCATTGCAGCCGCCTTCTCCTGATTCTCCTTCTGCATTTGTTGGATCATTCCAACAATAGAAGAGAGGGCCTGTCCCAGCTCTACTGGGAGACCGGCCGATGTAGAGGGACTTGAACTTCATCCTGGGCTTCTGCAAGGAGGTCTTCCTCCTGACACCCGTCCACATCAGATATCCTGTCATTTAGCTGGATGTCTTGCATCGCGACCGCGACTTCAGCATCCACCTGGATCTGAACTTAGGGGATCTCCTCTTGAGGCTGGGGAATCACTGCATCAGCTGAGGCCTTAGGGAAAAGATACGCCCTCATCTTCTCACTTGGAAGATAAGGGCCAGAAGTGTACTTTTGGAAGCCCCTTACCCAGGTACGAAGCTTCTTCCTAGCTATTTAAATGTCTGATTAATCAGGTTAGTGCACACAGTACATACCTGAGGGTCCCAATACCGGAGATCATCCTTGGAGACAGCGTATGCTGCGTGTCTCCTACAAAACTCATGTCCGCAGAGGTTCTTGCTGCTGACATTGCAGAAAGCACTTCCCCACTTCGGAGTGTCCTTCTGTAAAGAGAAGAAATTTCCATGAGTATCAAGTGAACTATGTATCACTGGATATGCATAGTATAGCATAACAATTCAGAAATTAAAGACACACACTTGTGTTTCCCTCACAACCCATTGCTGCAGCCTTCCAGATAATAAAATCAAAATGGATTATCTCTACTAGAGTAACCAGTGCAAAGTATCCAGAGGAAACAGGTGGAGCTCACACCTAGGCAATGATTTTAAAATCCGGGATAATAGACAGGGAAGAACTCTGCTTCTTGTCTGAAGGCAACAGCAAAGGGCCGTGCAAGAAAACACAATAGTGTTAGAAGATACAGTGCTGTACCTAAACTTTTACTATAGTTTTCTTCTTACTGTATATGCTATACAGAAGAATACTAGTACAGTATAGGAGGATGTGTGCCGGCCTGCCTTTGCCGGCCGGCACACACCACAATTAGCTTTAAAGTATACTACTTAACAGCTATAGGGCGGCAGCCCTCTGGTTCAAATGCCTGTGCTGGCGGCAGCAGCTGCCGGCCAGCAACAGCCAGTGTTGGCCGGCAATGATTGCCGGCCAGCAACTACACAAGGTAGTACCCAGCTGCCGGCCACACTCTTGGTGACCGGCAGACAAGGACTGACATAAGCCGGCCGGCAAAGGTACAAGACCGATGCCAGCCGGCAGCAAAAGAACCAGAAGACTACACCTGCCCGGCTGCCGGCCTCATAGGCCGGCGGCCGGGACAGGTACAGCACTAGAAGAAAATAGAATGGATGCCGGGATAAGAGTGTACACAACCCCCCAAGCCCGGCAACCGAAAGAGTGCATATAAGGAAGGGGAGAAACTTAATTCAGGCTTCCTTGATCAATGCCGTCCGGCTCTGCCGGCAGGCATGGATGAGGGACCAAGAGAGGTCCGGGCAGCACTCGAAAACATAAGACCCTTGCCGTCCAGCATCTCTGCCGGCCGGCAATGGGCTTAGTCAATTCCACATCCCAACCTATACTAGGTCCAGAAGTAGAATGACATACAGTACAGTAATACCCCTGCCGGCCAGCTCTGCCGGCCGGCAAGGTACAGTACAGTAATGGCTAGGCCATTACGGAGATAGAGGGGGAAGGGACAAGAGGGTCCTGCCAACCTTGCTTTAGTGACAGATCACCCGCAGCCAAGAACTTTGTCTTAGCCTAAGGGAGATCTAAGGGAAAGGGCCAGCACAGTAGTATAATACCTGCCAGCTTCCAGAGCACCAAAGCAAGGAAGGCGTTGCTACTCCCAAGGGAAGATTTTATCCTCCCCGAGAACAGCAACAGGACTTAGTCTGGTCGATCACACAAGAAGGAATCATAACTACAGAAACCTTCGATAGTGACCTAAGGGAGCTAAGCTCCCTTTGTAAGTGTTAGGTCAGCGAGGGAGACTCTGCCCCAAGCCAGACAACACGGACTCAGACTAAAAACTCTGTTGTTCTGTCCCTCTTTGAACCAGACTCTGCTGGAACAGGAAGGTACAGTAACACCCTAGTATAGTTTTATCGAAAATAAATTCGGAAAAAACCACTTAGGGATAAGCCCAAGGCTTAAACAGAGGGAAAAGGATTGCATACCTTCTCCGAAGAAAAGAAAGCAACCGGGGAGTATAATAAAGTATACTAAGGCTCCATAAGCAATTAGCCTAGGCACCAAGAGAATCGATTACCTGATTCACCCAAACTCTCACGTATACAATCTTGGAAATATTCCACACAGTCTAAAATGTATAAAATATAGCCTAAAGCTTCAATAAAATTTTAATTACACTCGGAAAAACCAAAATCATGCATTAAGTACTAGGACCAAACGACTAGGCTACATGGCCTAGCGTAGGCCAGAATGGCGAATACTTCGCCAAATAATACTAAGCACGAAAGGAAATCCTATGTAAAGCTAAATAGCTAAAATTTATTAAGCAAAACAACCAGGAATGTCACTCTGACTAACTAATTTATACCTAGCGAGTGACAGTGTCCAGGACACCTCTGGTAGGCTACGGCTCTTGTATCAAAGATTAATCCTATTAATCACTCAAAATTTTACCAAGAGCCTACATTTATACATAACAGACACTATACTCAACTTATCCGAGGTCAACGAAGACGAAGAAGCCATGAAAAGCTGAATAAATCCAAGATTTGCGAGAAAAACAGGAAAAAACACCGAGTTGTTAAGCTACGCAAAA
>NC_090742.1:123692177-123699677 GCF_036898095.1 Palaemon carinicauda | reverse complement strand
GACATACACGCCTACCCCGTGACGTGCCGAAACAGCGACAAAGCCACCCACCAATCGCTCATGCCCCAACAAACGACTTCTACAGCCACTTAATACTTACCATCCACCCCAGTTTTGCTATTACCACTTAAAATTCGGGGCAACCGCGAAGATATGTGACGAGGATTGTCAGTGGCCAATAAATGTGTAAGTAGGCCATCGCTCGTGGCGGTGGCCTCCCGTGTTTCTAATCTTTTCTTTTTACATGATGATGGAACGGGCGTGCAATTTTTGGTAGACACGGGTGCTTGTCATTCTCTTTGCCAAGGAAACTCCTCAAGACACGACGTAGTCTGTTTACATCTGCCGACGTCCGCTTGGTATCTGCCAACGGATCTGTGATACCCACGGTTACGGGAACCTCACATTATCATTCAGAAACAGTAAATTCAATTGGAATTTTTTCGTTGCTGACGTCACAATGCCAATCCTCAGTGTGGATTTTCTCGTTTCCACCTTCTGGTCAATGTCGCCCACAGACGATTGGTCAACGCAGACTCATACTTGTCGACACCTCTTCAATCCACCCCCTCTAACCTTGCTCTCCACATCAGCGCACTCATGGATGACTACGCCCACCTCCTTACGTCGTACCCGGAAGTTTTAGGTTCAGAACTTCGCCAAATGCCCACGGTTCCTGCCAAGCACGGTATTTATCACCATATCAAGACGACAGGACCCCCAGTCTTCGCAAAATTCAGACGTCTGGCACCGGAACGATTGCCAGCCACCAAACAGACGTTCGCCCATATGGAGGAAATGGGACTTTGCCAAAGGCCTCCAGCCCATGGTCGTCACCCTTACACATCGTTCTGAAGAAAGATGGCTCCCTCTGTCTGTGCGGGGATTACAGGCGCCTGAACATGCATACAGAACCGGATCACTACCCCCTCCCAAACATTGCCGACGTGACCGCCTACCTGCACAAAGCGAAGGTTTTCTCTTCGCTCGACCTCCTGAAAGGGTATTATCAGGTTCCTATGAACCCAGAAGACATCCCCAAGACTGCCATCACCACTCCGTTTGGTACTTACACCTTCAATTACTCCTTTTTTGGCCTTCGTAATGCTGGGGCCACGTTTCAACATCTCATGGATGGCATCTTAGTGGACTTCTCTTTCTGTGTATGTTATGTGGATGACATACTTGTGTTCTCCTCCTCAAAAGAGGAACACCTCCATCACCCACGCATCGTGCTCGACCGCCTGCAACAAAACGGCCTTGTAGTCCTGTACGACAAGTGTACCTTTGGCGCCAAAGAAGTGTCGTTCTTAGGGCACCGCATCACTCCTGAAGGAGTCCATCCCCTCCGTGAGAAGGTAGCAGCCGTTCAGAACTTCCCCGCGCCCTCGACCATCAAAGCTCTGCAGGAGTTCTTGGGCATGATCAACTATTATCACCGTTTTCTGCCAGCCATTGCGGCCACTCTTGCTCCCCTCTATGCCTCCCTCAAGGGCAAGCCAAAGGACTTGAAGTGGGGTCCCCTTCAAGAAGCAGCCTTCTGCAATGCAAAGAAGGCCCTATCAACTGCTGCGGCTCGCACTTTTCCTATCCCACATGCTCCTCTCCTTCTCTCCACTGATGCCAGCGACGTCGCTATTGGTGCAGTACTCGAGCAGGTGGTCAACGGCTCGCCTCGCCCATTGGCCTTCTTCAGCAGAAAACTGTCCAAGGTAGAATCGGGTTATTTTACTTTCGATCGAGAATTGCTGGCAGTGCACTTGGCTGTCCGTCACTTTCGTCATTTCTTAGAAGGTACGCCCTTCGTCATTGGCACAGATAACATGCCTCTGGTGCACGCCTTTACTCGACAGTCTGATGCCTGGTCCGCCCGGCAACGCCGACATCTCTCTGCAATGGCTGAAAACAGTTGCACCCTTCAATACGTCCCTGGGAAAATGAATCCCCTTACCGATGCCCTGTCAAGAAACACGTTGGCTGCCGTTCAACTGGGATTGGATTACAACGGCCTGGCTGAAGCCCAACAACAGGATCCAGAATATTAAGCATTTAGGATATCCTGCACGTCCCTCCGTTGGGAAGACTTTCCCCTCAAAGACTCCAACACCACCCTCCTCTGTGACGTCAGTACTGGCAGACCGCGACCTTGAATTCCTGCTCCCATGCGCCGATAGCTGTTTTATTTCATTCACGGCCTTTAACATCCCTCGTGCCATTCTACTGCATAGTTGCTGAAGGCAAAGTTCATTTGGCACGGCATTTTTAAGGATGCTAAGGATTGGGTCAGTGCCTGTACTTCTTGCCAAACTTCCAAAGTACATCAACACACGGATTCAGGAGTGGGCACCTTTCCTCAACCTCAGCGTCGTTTCGCACACATTCACGTCGACGTCGTAGGCCCATTACCCACATCACAAGGATATTGTTACCTGTTTACCGTCATCGACCGCTCCACCCGTTGGCCTGAAGCCATTCCCATGGAAACTGCAACGTCCGCCTCATGTACATCTGCCTTACTCTCTAGATGGATTGCAAGATTTGGTATCCCTGAGCTTATTAATTCTGACAGGGGAACCACTTTCACCTCTCAATTGTGGACATCATTAGCGAATCTCCTGGGCATCACCCTACATCAGGCAACGGCCTACAACCCTGCTGCCAAATGAATTGTTGAACGTTTTCATCGCACCCTCAAAGCAGCTTTGATGTCCCACTGCAAGGAATCCAACTGGTTTACTCAGTTTCCCTGGGTCCTCCTGGGACTAAGGACCACTCCTAAAGACGCCCTCGACGTCTCGGCAGCTGAAATAGTGTATGGCGACCTGTTGGTCATCCCTGCCGAATTTTTTCCTTCTACAACCTCCTCCGATGATCTCCAGCGATTACGTAACGTCGTGGGAAAATTTACTCCATGCCGCCAGACTTACAAGCCTCCAACGAAGCATCATATACCAACAGACTTGCACTTTGCAACGCACGTCTTCCTGCGCAACGACACTACCAAGCCACCGCTAACGCCCCCTTACACGGGCCCTTTCCTTGTAATCCGACGCAGTCCGAAAGCTTTCCTACTAAACATTCGTGGCAAAGAAGACTGGGTCTCCATTGATTGTCTTAAACCTGCCCTATTTAACATGTACAGTATGTCTTTTTTAGGGGGGAGCCATGTACCAACCGTTTGTCACATGGTCGTACATAAATTATTTTTTATATATTATGCTTGTCTCTGCGCTCTTCCCTCGCACTAAAAAGAACCAGAATAAACATGTCTGCGTTTTTCCTCTCTAACATTGTCTGGTTCTCGAACATGAAAATTCCTGTTGCCTTGAGGTTTTGTATATAAAGGAGAGTGTTCTTTAATAAAGTTACTCAGTTGATTGCATCCAGCCTTTCAGTCATAGCCTTCTATACAGGCCGTCACAATATACACAAAGTTTATAAATATTATTTATGACTATACTTTTTTCAAGATTTTAATAAGATTATTTATATGGAGAAAAGTGGTTTATATATCATATTATTGTATTAGTGTTTCTTCAATATTTATCTCTTTTTATGTATTATCGTTCAATCTGACTTTTGCGCAGACATGAAATATATAACAATAAGATGTGCGTCGTTTTAAGATGGACAGGTGTGAAAATTACTTTAAAAGAAAATCAATAGCTTTCAAGTGACGATTCTCGCTTGATTATTTCATTAATAATTCGGAGGTATCTAGTGCCCTTGATACCCTTATCTTTGAAAAATAATACTTATAATAATTACCATTCTATATCTGGGTAACTGATTTTTATCATAGATTAAACATATGTAGAGAATTTTTAGTTTTACGATTCCAATATGAGCATTTATATTTACCTGCATCCCTCTGCATTATATCCAAAGATTTTTCATCTGTGTCCAAAAAAGAATCATTCTGGGATATAAGTTTCATCTGGTAAATACAGGTTCTCCTAATTCTTAATATCACACATAATTTCATCTCTCTTTTTTTAATTCAACCTATCTTTTGATGTAAAATTACCTTAAATGAAATGAAAAGAATTACTTGCATAAAAAAGAGCTATCCAATTCCTTTGAAGAGACCTATGAAGTTCCCCTGGTGAAAGGAGTGCTATTGACAAGCTGCTCCAAAATCGTGAATGAAGGATCAATCAGTAATATCTATATAAATATCAAGTATATTGTTTACTGTTATTTTTTATTTTTAAAAAGGCATATCTATTTATTCCAGTTATTTAATCAATTACCATTTTCTGAATGTTGGTGCTTTGTCACTTTTGACGTTAATGAAGGTTAAGCATCGAACTTTTCCTTTTTTTTTTCCTCTGTGTATATACTTGAATTAAGAAATATCCTGAAACTATTTGGACATTCATCTGATATCTTCAGACTGGGCTATTTGGTTAGAAAAATATCCTTCATATCTTGAAATCTTACTAAATTCTATTATTTTTTTCATTATTATTCATCACCTATTTCTTTATCATTGTTTTTTGGGGAATCAAACATAAAAAAAATCTTATTCTGGAGGATGGAAAGGTAGTAACATCAGAGAAACACAATATATGATTCCAGAGTTTCCTCTTTTATCACGGCGTAATGGATTTCATTGATGAACACTTGCTATCTTTACACTGAGGTGAGAGAGAATAGGTTTATTTTGGATGACTAAGGTTACACATATTCATGTTAAATCATTAGTAGCTATTAAGTTATTATATGCAAATTTACATTATTTTCAAAAATTAACTTTCTATTTCACGTATTTTGTTACAAAGTCTTATGTACACTGTCTAAGTATGCTGTACAAACCATAAGAGGTATGAACGAGGCCTTATATATTTTTTGTTTTTACGAGGTATTGCATCATGTTTGTTAGAGATTACGCAAGTGCTATATTTCCCCAGTTTTTGGAATGTTCTTAAAAACCCCAAAGTTAGTTTTATCTTTTCTAAATGCTTTGAGGACGGATGTTGGCGGAGGTCACCTCGCTTGTACATTGGTATTTGTCTGATACTTGACCATTGGCAATATTATGCCGCTAGGCACTACCCCCAAGTTTCTAGACCCCCTGATCTAGAAGGATCTAGAATAACTAAGTCAATATATAGGTTCCCCTAGGATTGCATAGGAGCAGAGGAGATCCAGCTTGTGAAAGAGCCAACATCCTCTCTCCTCAAGTGCTTCAAGTGTGTGTCCTCTCCAAAGTGAATAAGTTTTTACCCCACATATATCGTGTATAGTGTGATCAAACGTTAATAAAACTTGAAGGTACTATCAAATTTATTGTGCTTTTGTATGTGCTAATATTATATAAATTTTCGTAACTGGCCTTGTGAGTTTAGATTAAAACAGTGAACTGTATTTGTATTGCTATCTGGTCGAAAACTACGTGAGAGCTAAAAAGACGTAAGTTTATCAGTAAATTTATTTGTAAATTTCAATAAGAATTTAATCATTAGTGTTATTGTGTTAACTATTTTCATTAATTATCAAGATTAGATATTTGGGTAAAATTTAATTTCCAGTGAAAGAAGTGATTATATAATTATCAGAGTGTGATTTTCTCTTGTGTTAGTCTAAGGTTTTGTTAAGATTTAATGTTTCAAGTCGAGTGATTATATAAGTGATTATATTTCTTTTTGTCTTAGTCTAAGGTTTTGCTCCGATTTAATATTTAGAGTGATTGATTTTATTAATAATTTTGGTACTAATATTGTAAGTTTTTATAAAATATATTCCTTTTTGTAAAGAGTGTGTTATTGCGATCACTAGTAGTTATTTCAGAGCTTTCTCATATCCCTGTTTAACAATCAAAGTTAGAGGTTGTTTGGAATGGTTCTTAAAAACAACAACCCAGTTTGTTTTGAGTGTACGTAAGAGACCTTGAATATTAAGTGTTTTTATATATTACAGTCTGGGAGTTATATAATTTTCTCAGAGCTTGGGTATTATGAAAGTGTAACAGATTTTTGTAAAAACAAATCGGTAAGTCTGGAACTCAGGAGGTTATGTAGTTTGCCACACATAACACACACACACACACACACACACACATATATATATATATATATATATATATATATATATATATATATATATATATATATATATATATATATATATATATATATGTATGTATACATATATACATATATATACATATATATACATATACATATATATACATATATATATACATATACATACATATACATATATATACATATATACATATATATATACATATACATACATATACATATATATACATATACATATATATATATATATATATATATATATATATATATATATATATATATATATATATATGTATATACATATATATATACACACACATATATATATATATATATATATATATATATATATATATATATATATATATATATATATATATATATATTAGAGTAGTGTGTATTTGAGTTGGAGCTTATAGGCCTATATGTGTTGATGAAAAACGAGAAGAGAGTAACGCTTAGGTCAACGAAACATTTCATTGCTAATGTTGAATCATAAATAGTTTTAAAATTACATTTAACTATCTTGGATTAACCAATTATAAAAATTTTGATAGACAATTGTTACTGAGACCAATATGAAATGTTTTAAACAAAGGGTATTGTTATTTTGTTTCGTTATTGATGAATAATTATGTCACACGTGAATTAATAAGAATTTTATGAGATAGTTGGCAGGTTTCAACTCATCAAACTATTGATTTTAATATTCTCCTGTTCAAATAAAATACAGAGAAGATCTCACTGCGAAAATTAGAGCATAGTGGAAAAATAAAATGCTATGCAACGGTAATTTACTAACTAGGATGAGTTTTCCAGCTTTATATAAGTTAAATCTGAAAAATAAATTGGGTAGCTTAGGCAGGGAAATATGTGACGGGATTCTTAGATGCTTGCTTCTTTAGACAATACCTAGCAAAAGGAATTGGATATTGTTCATATTATAACGTAAATACATATAGAAGAGAGGGTGAGAATTTTGGGACTCATTATTTGCATATGAAAATAAGGTAAGGGGCTATCCAGGGATTATATACAAAAAAAAAAAAAAAGACTTTGAAAGGACACAATTTATCTATTTATTCTCGTACTTCCTTTCCTCACTGGGCTACTTTTTCCTGCAAGCGCCCTGAAGCTTATAGCCACCTGCTTTTCCAACTTGGGCTGTAGTTTAGCTAGTAATAGTAACAATAGTAATAATAAGAGCATCAAGGTAATTTAAAAGCTACTCTTCCCAGGTAGCGCCGAGATGATCACAGATACGTGATAAATGCTAAGATACTTCGCTCATCTAGTTTAAAGATTTAAAGGCCGTTCATGAATGGCAGAAGCAAAAGACGATGACAGTGCCCAAGTTAGCACCAGGAAGGGTTAAGCAATGGCTGCTGATGACTTAGCAGGTATCCCTATAGGCTCCACCAATTTCCACATCCTTAACTCACAAGGATAG
>NC_090742.1:123682177-123684677 GCF_036898095.1 Palaemon carinicauda | reverse complement strand
TGATTTTTTTTACCATTAACTGGTAACAGAACCGGTTTGTTGAACAGGAAACAACCTGTTATATTTTATGACCTTCTTGCTCGGACTTGATGTATATATAAACTGAGATTCTGTAATAAAGTTACTCAGTTGATTTCATCCTGTCATTTTAGTCACAGCCTCTTGGCCTAACACATTGTTGACCCCGAAAGTCGACTCGCTCCTCACACCTTCCAGCCCCCCCCCCCATCCCCCCAACCCCTCTAGGTCATTGGTACAATGGCGGACTCCACGAAATTTGGCGCCGCCCCATTGAAACTTTCGTCGTTCACCTGCGTAGAGGCGTCGTGCGGATGTCCAGTCCCACGTCAACGGCGTGACTCGCTTAGCCACCAAAGCATATTATGTTCTCACGCCGATATCCGAGGACACCTTCCAGGAAGTATCCGACTGGCTTTGTGAACAAGGAGACACCCCAATAGCATATGATGCCTTCAAAACGTACCTTCTACAGCAGTGCTCGCCATCTCCAGCCGTTGGGGGACCAAAGGGCCCCGCTCGCCCTCAGGGAAATGACCAGTATCGCTCGCCTGCAACCTGCTGCAGACGGCTATCCTCGTGAAGTGAACCTACTTCGTGCCCTTTGGGAATGCCGTTTATCCAAACCTGTATGCGCTACCATACCTGATGTCGATTGTATACCTATAAAGGACTTGATGACCAAAGCCGACACCCTTATGGACAGCCACTTCACGACCTTCAAGACCTCCATCAACGCCTCCACTCCTGACAAAGAGGACACCTATTCAACGTCAACCGAAGCTGACGTGAATGCCGTAGGACATACACGCCTTCCACATGCCGTGCCGGACCGGCGATGAAGCCACCCATCACCCACCACTCGCTCGCGCTCCAACCAACAACTTTTACAGCCACCTATTGCTGCCCATTGGCCGCAGTTAGGCTACTATTACTACAGATTCGGGGCTGCTGCGAAGAAATGTGCCAAGTATTTTTAGTGGCCAAAAAACGTGTAAGTAGGTCATTGTTTGTGGCAGTGGCCTCCTGTGTTATTAATGTTTTCTTTTTACATGATGCAGGAGCGGGTGTCCGATTTTTGGTAGACACGGGTGCTTGTTGTTCTCTTCAGGACACGACATAGTCTGTCTAAGTCTGGCTAAGTCTGCCTGGTAGCTGCCAACGGATCTGCGGTACCCACCTCCGGTTACGAGAACCTCACATTATCATTTGGAAACGGTAATTTTAATTGGAAGTTTCTCGTTGCTGACGTCACATTACTAATCCTCTGTGCGGATATCCTCTCTCATTTCCAACTTCTGGTCGATGTTGCTCACCGAAGATTAGTCAATGCAGACTCGTACTTGTCGACACCTCTTCAACCTGCTCCCTCCAACGTTGCTCTCTACATCAGCGCATCCACAGATGCGTACGCCCACCTCCTCATGTTGTAACCGGAAGTTTTCCATCCTGGCAGCTGCCAAACACGGTATTTATCATCCTATCAAGACAACGGGACCCCCAATCTTCGCAAAATTACACATTGTCCTGAGGAAAGACGGTTCCCTCCGTCCTTGCAGGGATTACAGGCGCCTGAACATGCAAACCGAACCGGATCACTACCCCCTCCAAAACATCACCGACGTGACCTCCTACCTGCACAAAGCGAAGGTTTTCTCCACGTTCGACCTACTGAAGGGGTATTATCAGGTGCCTATGAACCCAGAAGACATCCCCAAGACCGCCATCATCACTCCATTTGGTAAATACGAGTACACCTTCAATTACTTCTGTTTTGGACTTCAAATTGCTAGAGCCACTTTTCAACGTCTCATGGATGGTATCTTAAGGGACCTACCCTTCTGTGTATATGTGGATTACACACTTGTGTTCTTTTCATCAAAAGAGGAACACCTCCATCACCCGTGCATTGTGCTTGACCGCCTGCAACAAAACAACCTTGTAGTCCGGTACGACAACTATACATTTGGCTCCAACGAAGTGTTGTTCTTAGGGCACTGCATCACTCCTGACGGAGTCCATCCTCTCCCTGAAAAGCTAGCAGCCGTTCAGAGCTTCCCCACGCCCTCGACCGTCAGAGCAAGGCAGGAATTTTTGGGCATAATCGACTATTATCACCGTTTTCTGCCAGCCATTACCGCCATTCTTGCTCCCCTCTACACCTCCCTCAAGGGCAAGTCAAAACACCTGAAGTGGGGTTCCCTTCAAGAAGCGGCCTTCTGCAATGCAAAGAATGTCCTATCAACCGCTACTGCTCTCACCTCTCCCATCCCACATGACCCCTTCTTCTCTTCACCGATGCCAGCGACTTATTTGAGCAAAACATAAGCTTACGTTGGTTTTAGTAGTTGGTTCGGTTTTATTCAAAGAAGGGCACAAAGGAGTTATGTGCTCCCTCTTTCTACACAACAGACATTCAAACCTTAACTTATTTTGTTTCCCGTAACATTCATTGTCTTCATGCCCTGAACCAGCGCATCTG
>NC_090742.1:123674677-123677177 GCF_036898095.1 Palaemon carinicauda | reverse complement strand
TCCTGTGTTATTAATGTTTTCTTTTTACATGATGCAGGAGCGGGTGTCCGATTTTTGGTAGACACGGGTGCTTGTTGTTCTCTTCAGGACACGACATAGTCTGTCTAAGTCTGGCAAAGTCTGCCTGGTAGCTGCCAACGGATCTGCGGTACCCACCTCCGGTTACGAGAACCTCACATTATCATTTGGAAACGGTAATTTTAATTGGAAGTTTCTCGTTGCTGACGTCACATTACTAATCCTCTGTGCGGATATCCTCTCTCATTTCCAACTTCTGGTCGATGTTGCTCACCGAAGATTAGTCAATGCAGACTCGTACTTGTCGACACCTCTTCAACCTGCTCCCTCCAACGTTGCTCTCTACATCAGCGCATCCACAGATGCGTACGCCCACCTCCTCATGTCGTAACCGGAAGTTTTCCATCCTGGCAGCTGCCAAACACGGTATTTATCATCTTATCAAGACAACGGGACCCCCAATCTTCGCAAAATTACACATTGTCCTGAGGAAAGACGGTTCCCTCCGTCTGTGCAGGGATTACAGGCGCCTGAACATGCAAACCGAACCGGATCACTACCCCCTCCAAAACATCACCGACGTGACCTCCTACCTGCACAAAGCGAAGGTTTTCTCCACGTTCGACCTACTGAAGGGGTATTATCAGGTGCCTATGAACCCAGAAGACATCCCCAAGACCGCCATCATCACTCCATTTGGTAAATACGAGTACACCTTCAATTACTTCTGTTTTGGACTTCAAATTGCTAGAGCCACTTTTCAACGTCTCATGGATGGTATCTTAAGGGACCTACCCTTCTGTGTATATGTGGATTACACACTTGTGTTCTTTTCATCAAAAGAGGAACACCTCCATCACCCGTGCATTGTGCTTGACCGCCTGCAACAAAACAACCTTGTAGTCCGGTACGACAACTATACATTTGGCTCCAACGAAGTGTTGTTCTTAGGGCACTGCATCACTCCTGACGGAGTCCATCCTCTCCCTGAAAAGCTAGCAGCCGTTCAGAGCTTCCCCACGCCCTCGACCGTCAGAGCAAGGCAGGAATTTTTGGGCATAATCGACTATTATCACCGTTTTCTGCCAGCCATTACCGCCATTCTTGCTCCCCTCTACACCTCCCTCAAGGGTAAGTCAAAACACCTGAAGTGGGGTTCCCTTCAAGAAGCGGCCTTCTGCAATGCAAAGAATGTCCTATCAACCGCTACTGCTCTCACCTCTCCCATCCCACATGACCCCTTCTTCTCTTCACCGATGCCAGCGACTTATTTGAGCAAAACATAAGCTTACGTTGGTTTTAGTAGTTGGTTCGGTTTTATTCAAAGAAGGGCACAAAGGAGTTATGTGCTCCCTCTTTCTACACAACAGACATTCAAACCTTAACTTATTTTGTTTCCCGTAACATTCATTGTCTTCATGCCCTGAACCAGCGCATCTAGTGCATAGTGAAAGCTCTCTCAGTCTGGCCACTTTATCATTATAATGATTAAAGTTAACGCATTTTCCCAAGGTATGGCCTTCAGCTGCACATAATTTAAAAGTCAATTTAGTTACTTTATTTGCAAATTTATAATTTTGAATCGTACTTAAACCTACCTTATTTTCTTTAGGTTTAAATGAACTGCTAGGACTAGGTTTACTAGAGATTTTAGTGAAGGTCTTTTTCCTATTGGAAACAGTTTTAGATAAAGTTTTGATAATTTCATTATAATTTGAAAGAATATCAGATATATTAGGATAATTGGTATCTAATTTGTGAACCAACTCTCTCTTTACTGGTATGGGGAGTTTATTAAATACTACATGACTCACAAATTTATGCCCAGAGGATCCCACTTCTAATAAATCAACATTATGTGCTTTCAATTCATGCAGATAGGATTTGATTTCGTTGAGGTAAACTTTCACCGACGAGAATTCTTGGTCATATTCAGCACTTGGAGCAGCACTCAAAATGTTCTTAAAAGTCTCGTCAATAATATAATTTACATCAAGGAATTCTTCTTTTAACATTTCAATTGCCAACTGGTAGTTACGGTCAGAAATAGTCAAATGCTTAACTACCTTCAAGGCATAGCCCCTAAGGTACCCATGTAAATATATTAGTTTGGCAGAATCGGACAGATTTTTCTGGATCCAATGACATTATTAAATTGGGTAAGAAATGAATTGAAAGCAAATTTATCTTTCTCCTCACCAGTAAAGGTTCGACATTCTAAAGGAGGGGGTTTCCCATCAGACATATTCATTCTAGACATCATTTCTAAAACTTTATCGGCAGATAAGTTGCCAGAAGCCCCACTTGACTCACTTATATATTGTTCATATTGGTCGAGCTCTATACTAACCTGAATGCTATATTCTGCCTGACTATCTAACTCCTCATTATAATATTGTTCATCACTGTTCATTATTTCATGTGTCTCCAAAGCATTATTAATTTCTTCATCAAAGTGTTTAACCTGCTCGATCTCTTTTTC
>NC_090742.1:123667177-123669677 GCF_036898095.1 Palaemon carinicauda | reverse complement strand
ACCTCCATCACCCGTGCATTGTGCTTGACCGCCTGCAACAAAAAAACCTTGTAGTCCGGTACGACAACTATACATTTGGCTCCAACGAAGTGTTGTTCTTAGGGCACTGCATCACTCCTGACGGAGTCCATCCTCTCCCTGAAAAGCTAGCAGCCGTTCAGAGCTTCCCCACGCCCTCGACCGTCAGAGCAAGGCAGGAATTTTTGGGCATAATCGACTATTATCACCGTTTTCTGCCAGCCATTACCGCCATTCTTGCTCCCCTCTACACCTCCCTCAAGAGCAAGTCAAAACACCTGAAGTGGGGTTCCCTTCAAGAAGCGGCCTTCTGCTATGCAAAGAATGTCCTATCAACCGCTACTGCTCTCACCTCTCCCATCCCACATGACCCCTTCTTCTCTTCACCGATGCTAGCGACGCCGCTATTGGTGCAGTACTCTAACAGGTGGTCAACGGCTCGTCCCGCCCATTGTCCTTCTTCAGCAGAAAACTGTCCAAGGCAGAATCGGGTTATTCTACCTTCGATCGCTAATTGCTGGTGGTGCACTTGGCTGTCCATCACTTTTACCATTTCTTAGAAGGTACTCCCTTTATCATTCGCCTAGACCACATGCCTCTGGTGTACACCTTCACTCGACAGTCTGACGCTTGGTCCACCCGTCAACGCCGACATCTCTCCGCCGTGGCTAAATACAATTGCATCCTTCAATACATCCCTAGGAAAGGGAATCCCATTGCTGATGCCCTGTCAAGAAACACGTTGGCTGCCATTCAACTGTGATTGGAGTACAATGCCTTGTCTGAAGATCAACGACAGGATCTAGAGTATTAAGCATTTAGAACATCCTGCACATCCCCCAGTTGGGAAGACGTCCCCCTCGACGACTCCAACACCAACCTCCGCTTTGACGTCAGTACTGGTAGACCGCAACCTTGGATTCCTGCTCCCATGCGGCAACAGGTGTTTGATTTCTTTCACGGCCTTTTACATCTCTCGTGTCGTTCTACTGCACAGCTGTTGAAGGTGAAGTTCATTTGGCATGGCATTTTAAAGGATGCTAAGGATTGGGTTCACGCCTGTACTTCTTGCCAAACTTCCAAATTACATCGACACACTGATTCAGGAGTGGGCACCTTTCCTCAACCTCAGCGTCGTTTCACCCCCATTCGCGTTGATGTTGTAGACCCCTACCCACATCACAAGGGCATCGTTACTTGCTTACTGTCATCGATCGCTCCACTCGTTGGCCTGAAGCCATTCCCATGGAAACTGCAACGCCCGCCTCATGTACATTTGCCTTTCTCTCAGGATGGATTGCAAGATTTGGTATCCCAGAGCATATTATTTCTGACAGGGGTACCACTTTCACCTCTCAATTGTGGACATCATTAGCGAATCTCTTGGGTATCACCCTACATCACACAACTGCTTACAACCCCGCTGCCAATTGAATGGTTGAACATTTTCATCGCACCCTCAAAGCAGATTTGATGTCACGCTGGGTCTTCCTGGGACTAAGGACCACTCCTGAAGATTCCCTGGATGTCTTGGCAGCGGAAATGGTCTATGGCGACCCGTTGGTTGTCCCTGACAAATTTTTTCCGTCTGCAAATTCCTCTGACGATCTCCAGCACATACGTCACGTCGTCGGAAAATTTACTCCATACCTTCAGACTTACAAGCCCTCAGCGAAGCATCACATACCGACAGACTTGCACTCTGCTACGCACGTTTTCCTACGTAACGACACTAGCAAGCCACTGCTAGCGCCACCTAACCAGGGCCCTTCCCTTGTGATCCAAAGTATTCTAAAAGCATTCCTACTAAAGATTCGTGGCAAAGAAGACTGGATATCCATTGATCATCTAAAACCTGCTTATCTCCTGCCAGATGACCCACCTACAGTTCACCTCTCTAGATCAGGGCACCCTATTTAACATATACAGTATGTAATTTTTAGGTGGGGAGCCATGTAAAACCGTGTGTCACACGATCGTACATAATAACAACATTTCTCTCTTTTGTATATAGTATCCTTTGTATCTTCGCTCTCTCCTTGCACTGACAGCAACCTGGATCAACTTGTCTGTTTTTCTTACCATCAACTGTTAAAAGAAACGGTTGTTAATTGAACAGGATACAGACTGTTATATGTTATGACCTTCTTGCCCGGACTTGATGTATATATAAACTGATGTTCTGTAATAAAGTTACTCAGTTGCTTTCATCCAGCCTTTTAAGTCTCAACCTCTCTCAACCTCTGTCATAATATATTTCATTCCTGGATGGAATATTGAAGCTAAACATAGATTCTGAGAAATTAACAATGATTAATGACATATTTGTTAGCATGAAATAGGTGACGAGAGAACACTTCAATCATATCTTTATGCACAGATGCCTTGATCTGCTCATCTAGTGAACAACTTCATCTTGCGGTGAAAACATTTTCAGATCACTATATAAAAATTCCTTTAAAGATTTAATGGTTTAAAAGAC
>NC_090742.1:123659677-123662177 GCF_036898095.1 Palaemon carinicauda | reverse complement strand
TAAAATTTGTTCATCTTTTATTGAGCGTATGTATAGAATTCTAAGAGTTCTGGATTTATCTTGATAAAAGGTTTTTATATGAAAATACGGCAAACCTTACAATATCCAGTAAGTGCCAATCCATGTACGAAAAGTAAAAGAAGAAATTTGTTTTTTTCTAGCCTATTTAGTACATGTGAATATTACTTTGAAATGTTGTTTTATATGTAGAGAGGAAAAATACTGCTTCAGGTGAGAAAATGTTCAAGGAAGAATTAAAATGAAATAATTTACAGGGTGTTTGAAGTGTAATTTTTTCATATCCTACATTTTAATTAAAATGTCAAATAATAAAAAACTCTCGAAATATTCATAATACTTATGCTGCTTTGTTTCCATACAAGATAATATTGATTAATAGAGGATGATGAGATGTCAGAACCCTTCTGAAGAAAAGGGAATTTCCATAACCTTAAAAAGAAGATTTTTATGAATAATCTCTCTCTCTCTCTCTCTCTCTCTCTCTCTCTCTCTCTCTCTCTCTCTCTCTCTCTCTCTCTTGAACGTATATAAGCCAATAGAATAAAAAATTGTTTCTTTATTGTCGAAGTCGGATTATTATTATTATTATTACTACTTAAGCTACAACCCTAGTTGGAAAAGCAAGATGCTATAAGCCCAGGGGCTCCAACAGGGAAAAATAGCCCAGTGAGGAAAGGAAATAAGGAAATAAATAAATAAAGAGACCAAATTAACTATAAATTATTCAAAAAAAAAGTAACAACGTTAAAACAGACATGTCATATATAAACTATTAACAACATCAAAAACAAATATGTCACAAATAAACTATAAAAAGACTCATGCCCGCCTGGTCAACAAAAAAACATTTGCTCCAGCTTTGAACTTTTGAAGTTCTACTGATTCAACCACCCGATTAGGAAGATCATTCCACAACTTAACAGCTGGAATAAAACTTCTAGAGTACTGCGTAGTATTGAGCCTCGTGATGGAGAACGCCTGGCTATTAGAATTAACTGCCGGCCTAGTATTACGAAGAGGATAGAATTGTCCAGGGAGATCTGAATGTAAAGGATGGTCAGAGTTATGAAAAATCTTATGCAACATGCACAATGAACTAATTGAACGACGATGCCAGAGATTAATATCTAGATCAAGAATAAGAAATTTAATAGACCGTAAGTTTCTGTCCAACAAATTAAGATGAGAATCAGCAGCTGAAGACCAGACAGGAGAACAATACTCAAAACAAGGTAGAATGAAAGAATTAAAACACTTCTTCAGAATAGATTGATCACCGAAAGTCTTGAAAGGCTTTCTCAATAAGCCTATTTTTTTGTGCAATTGAAGAAGACACAGACCTTATATGTTTCTCAAAAGTAAATTTACTGTCGAGAATCACACCTAAAATTTGGAAAGAGTCATACATATTTAAAGAAACATTACCTATACTGAGATCCGGATGTTGAGGAGCCACCGTCCTTGACCTACTTACAATCATACTTTGAGTTTTGTTAGGATTCAACTTTATACCCCATAACTTGCACCATGCACTAATTCTAGCTAAATCTCTATTAAAGGATTCACCAACCCTAGATATACATTCAGGGGATGGAATTGATGCAAAGAGAGTAGCATCATCTGCATATGCAACAAGCTTGTTTTCTAGGCCAAACCACATGTCATGTGTATATAGTATGAACAGTAATGGGCCAAGAACGCTACCCTGTGGAACACCGGATATCACATTCCTATAATCACTATGGTGCCCATCAACAACAACTCTTTGAGATCTATTACTTAAAAAAATCAATAATAATGCTAAGAAACGACCCACCCACTCCCAACTGTTTCAGTTTGAAAACAAGGGCCTCATGATTAACACGGTCAAAGGCAGCACTAAAATCAAGGCCAATCATACGAACTTCCCGACCACAACCAAGGGATTTCTGTACAGCATTGGAGATTGTAAGAAGAGCATCACATGCTCCAAGGCCTTTACGAAAACCAAATTGCAATCTAGAGAGTAGATGATTACCTTCAGCAAGCCTATTAAGACGTTTTGCCAGAAGACGTTCAAAAACTTTAGATAATATGGGAGTTATGGAAATTGGGCGGTAATCAGTGGGACTTGAGCTACCACAAACACATTTACATAGAGGAGTAACATTACCGATTCTCCAACTACCTGTAATGCTAAAAGCTCCTCTACTTGCTAACTTGCGCAAAATAACAGATAACTTTGGAGCTAAGAAATCTGCTGTCTTTATAAAAAACAAAGGAAAAATACCATTTGGGTCTACACCTCCATAAGCATCAAGGTCCACCAACAGAGCTTTAATCTCACGAGATCGAAAAGCTAAACTAGCTAGTTTAGCCTCAGGAAAACAGGAATGAGGAAGTTCAAGTTTTTCATTACTCTGTTTACTGTCAAAAACATCAGCCAAAAGGGTTGCCTCTTCCTTTGGACAGTGAGTGACTGAGTAAAGGAGGAACTGTT
>NC_090742.1:123644677-123654677 GCF_036898095.1 Palaemon carinicauda | reverse complement strand
TATATATATATATATATATATATATATATATATATATATATATATATATATATATATATATTTATATATATACACACACACACACACATATATATATATATATATATATATATATATATATATATATATATATATATATATATATATATATATATATATATATATGTGTGTGTGTGTGTGTGTGTGTGTGTGTTTGTGTATATTTTACAAAATGAGTCCCAACTAGTAGCACTTCTTCTAGCTGGGATAATTTTTTTTATTCTTTTTACAGAAATATAACAATAATTTCATAACTATTAGAGATAGCAACAGGTTTTCAAAATAACAGAAATACCTCTCATGAAATACACAAATTTAAAAGGAAAATGCTGTGCTTAAAACAGAGGCAACTCATGTACCGGTGTAAAGGATTCAAGTTACCCCCCGTTTCAAATTACCCCCCGGTAACTTGAAACCGGTTTCAGATTACCGGGGGGGGGGGTAGTATGAAACCGGTTTCAAGTTACCCCCTCTGCTTTCAAGTTACCCCCTCATCAGAATGATAACTAATTCGTGTGACATCGCAAATATGTATCATACATTTATTGCTGGCTTCGCAGCAGTAGGAAAAGTAGTTTAATTTTGTATTTAAGATCAAAAATATTGTATTAGTGAATTATATGACACGTTAAAAGTCACAGACTGTAATTTAAGGTTTTGTGATAAAGGCGAGGTAAAATTTTATTTTATTTCAGTGTTCGTGTGATTGTCGATATTTTCGTATTTAAGACCTAACGTGTCATATAATTAACTAATACACGATATTTGAAGTTACAGACTGTCATTTAAGGTTTAGTGATAACGGTGAGATAAAACTTCATTTTATATCAGTGTGTGCGTGATTGTCGAGATTTTTTTTTTCTCATTTCTTTTCTTTTTTTTTGTTATCTCCAGTAGATTCCATTCATGTGTTTTAGGTGCATGAGCTTCGGGCGGCAATATGCCTGGAGAAATTGACACAAAAAACATTCAGAATAAATGGTGTTGATTATTTTATTATTTATACAAATGCATATATATATATATATATATATATATATATATATATATATATATATATATATATATATATATATATATATATATATATATATATATATGTGTGTGTGTGTGTGTGTGTGTATATATATATATATATATATATATATATATATATATATATATATATATATATATATATATGTATATATATATATATATATGTGTGTATATATATATATATATATATATATATATATATATATATATATATATATATATATATATATATATATATATTCACACATCTTTTGAACAAGGGTAGCCAACGCGCAGCTTAAGGTGTCAATCACCAAAATTCATTTGCGGCGGTGCCGATTCTCCTTAATCCCGATGCTTTCCTTCACTAAGACAAGGGAAGGAAAATGACAAATTAGGAGATATGACATACACGTTGCCACTGGGTCAGTTCACTGAGACCTTTGGTCAAATCCTATTAAATGCATGAAGATTAGATTCCTCATTCACTGTCTTACACAATAGGCTTCCGTAAAAACCATGGTAAGTTCTCAGCGTCGTGTTTTTCCCCCAGAAGAAAGAAAAATGGTATACAATGTCTATCAGTTTTTTTAATTGGAAAATGATAATGAGATTGTTAAATTTGTAATTGACCAAACAATCAAACGTGTCAGAGATGCACCCAACATATCAAAAACAACTTTGTTTCAGATTTGCAAGGAAAATTGGGTCAAAGGTATTTAGCATACTGATAACATTATAAAGGAAAACATGAAAATGGTCTGAATTAACTAATTCGTTGAATCTTTTGTGGTAGTACTAACTTCATCTGACGAAGTCATCATAACCACGTTTGCTAACACAACCTTTGTTGTAGAAATTCTTTTTCGATTAATTAAATAAATTCTAAAACAATAAAATCACCTATGTAAATATACCATATTAAACATAGTTAATTAAATACTTTGTAAAGAATCATGTCTTAATAATCAATCAGAATTGAGAACTGAATTCATTTGATATCAAAACTGATTATTTCTGTTAGTATGATGATCGTTTTATAACAATTTTGCTCTTTGTTATATTTAAGAGTTTCGATTTGTCACCACGTGGTTGCAAACAAAAAGAGCGAAGGAAACAATTTGGAGAGAGTATCAAATTAAAAGATTATATTCTTAGACCGTTCAAATCCGGGTGAATGACTAATTAGCTGACCCTTTTCTCCTTTTCTTGGCTCGCCCATAGATTAAAGCGGTCAAGCCAGGTGTGCTTTCAAAATGACCCAAGAGAATTGGCTATTTGCTCTTAAAATGGTTTGACTATACCCATAGATCCAATATAACAATAGAACTCCTTGTGTCCATATATCTTTTTGTTTATTCATATATTTTGTCAGTGATAATGCATAGTAACTTCGTAGTATTTGGATGCTATGCACGTGAAAAATAAAAGCTCAAATATGCATGTTGTCATGCAGACAGAATTAACGTTATGTAAGCTACTGTTAGCTCGATTCAATTTAAACCAGAGGACTTTAAAGATGGTATGAAGTCTCGATTTCTAGGTATTGCTGTTTTGCCATTTGATGAAATGAGTTATAAGAAAGAATGGAGCTATGACAAAGGAGCAGAAGTCTTATATTAACCGCATGGAAATGTACAGGTGACTATGCTGCGAGGTCTTTTTTTCATGATACATTTCAGGTAAAATTCTAGAACATTTTATCACTCAGTTTTTCAATAATTTTCCATTTCGAGATCAACAACAGAGAAAAAATCCATACACGAATCCATCACTTACTACTCTGGAAGATGGTTTAAATAGTATTTGATTTAGCCCATGATAACACACAGCTGCCTGCCTTTAGGCTAAAATCAGTAACAACAGTTGTGAGATTAACACAAGTTGTGTTCAATGTCATCCATAGAGGGCTATAAAGTGTAACGACTTATTCGTAGTCCAGGTGTTTTCGTATACAAACAACCAATGTAAGTACAGTAGCAGCAAACAGCATGTACTGTATCTTGTTTTATTAAAACTGTTATAATTGCTTACAATCTTGCTTTATTAAAAGTGTCAATTATTTACAGATATCATGAATGATATAGTATTTACAACATACATACAAATATATGTATATATATACATATATATATATATATATATATATATATATATATATATATATATATATATATATATATATGCGCACACATACAATATATATGTATATGTGTGTATATATATATATATATATATATATATATATATATATATATATATATATATATATATATGCGCACACATATACAATATACAGTATATATAAATATATATATACATATATATATATATATATATATATATATATATACATATATATATATATATATATATATATATATATATATATATATATATACACACACATATACAATATATATATATATATATATATATATATATATATATATATATATATATATATATATATATATATATGTATATATATACACATATATACACACACACACACACATATATATATATATATATATATATATATATATATACACACATATATATATAAGTGTGTGTATATATATGTATATATATATATATATATATATATATATATATATATATATACACATATATATACTCATGATCAATATGTTGATTATACCTTATATAATATTTGCTTACAGTATAATTATGTAATATTTCAAATAATGGAAAAAATAACCGTCAAAATCAAATTCCACCTAGTCTCCCTGTCTCAGAAAAATATGCGCCCATGACTGGTAACGGAATTTCTGACATGTATTAGCTAAGATATAAACATAAGACGGATAAAGGCTGGATATTAATAAACATACCAATAGGTGGAACAATACATGCATATACATATAACCTAATGATTGTGTTGACCCTGATCAAAAGCAATTTATTAATATTCATAAATGATGAGATCCTGCGCAAAAACGAGGGGGATAATTTGAAACCAGGGGGGTAGCTTAAAACCGGTTACAAATTACCCCCGGGGGTAGCTTGAAACCGGTTTCAAGTTACCCCCCGGTAGTCTGAATCCGGTTTCAAACTACCGGGGGGTAAGATTTGGAGGGGGTAATTTGAAACCGGTACACCGGGGTAACCAACCTTATAAATCCATGATTTATTAAGAAAGATAAAACAATAATATCTATAATACTTATACAAATTAAAAACAAAAATATAACTGAAGAAGGATTTTAACTTTAATCATTCCTAAAACGGTGTCTCCATCCATGACTATAAAACTCAGGATTATAATCTTCTTGGTTTGATCCGCAATTGGTACCCTGATACAGTTCCTTTATGATATTGTCGTCTGCCTATTGTTCTTTTAGCTGAAAACGTTTGTGGAAAATTGCACGTCCATATCACAGCATTTATGAATGAGCTCTCCTCGTATATTCGCCAAAATTCTATTTCAAATTATATGAACTAGACATAGACCAACTTGTTTTATTGCTATAAATTTTGCAATTATTAAAAGTTAAATGAATTTAAAGTTTACATCCCTCTTAACAGGGGATTAGGGGCGGCAAACCTTTCGGCTTTATGAGAAGAGGAATCATACTGAACAATCTGTTTATGAGCATTTTGGCAAGATGGTGAAATACTTAATAACATATACACGCAATTTCATTATCATATATCATGCAAATTATGATTCAATTTTCATTATAGAATATTCTCTGCACTTCAAGTTTTGGCAATTCTGAACCCTTCCGGCTATGCCAGTCAAAATTTTGCCGGAACTATAGTCGAGAATACAATCTAATATATCTCTTATCTTTCATGATTCTTCTAATTTTGGAATTTTGTTATATATAATTTTCATTTTTAATATATTCATGCACATAGGAGTGTATGAAATATTTTGGAAGCATTTTCAAAGAAAGAATACAATAGTTTTTTTTGGCTCCAATAGATGGCCTTCGTGAGGCTTTTTTTGAGAGTGAAATACCGGTGATATCTAGTTTTGAGGAATGTTTGGGGTGTTGTTCTCGATTGACGTAGCCTATAGGAACATTGCTATTCGGACTTAGCCGATAGGAACACACCATTTGAATAAACTGTTACCGAAAATTTATTTGCTCATTCAATTACCTAAAGGACCAAATGGCAATTTGGCAAATAGCAGAATAAAATCTTATTTCAATATAAGTCTAGATCTTATAAACCGGAAACACATATAGATGTAATCTTTTTTTTTATATTAGTTATTGTGATTATTCAAAACGACAAGCTCATGCAATGCTCATAATAACAATATTTTACTGCAGTCGAACACTATGAAGGAAAGTTCACCAAAATTGAAGCTTCCTTATTTGTTACATCGATTTATTAAGTATTATTTTTATAGCATTATTAGTAAAAATTAATCAACAATCTTTTGAACTCATCATATGTTTGATTATAATGCAAAAATTAGAAAGAAATATTTATTTTTTTCTGGATTTTAGTAATAAGTATATTTTCTAATATTTAATACTTGAATAATATGACATTCTGTTCTTTTTCCATTAAAATCAAAGTTTTGAGATAAGAATTAGAATATACTGAAACAATGTAAGAAATGTTTTTATGGAATTCTTAATTAAGTTTTTAGTGTGTCTGTCTATATATATATATATATATATATATATATATATATATATATATATATATATATATATATATATATATATATATATATATATATATGTATGTATGTATATATATACATATAAATAAGTATATATATATAAATATATATATATATATATATATATATATATATATATATATATATATATATATATATATATATATATACATATATATAAATATATATAAATATATATATATATATATATATATATTTATATATATATATATATATATATATATAAATATATATATATATATATATATATATATATATATATATATATATATATTCATTGATAGGGGATTAAAGATTATTGAAATATGTAATAAAAAAGCGCATAAATTTAATATCTTATTGTATAAAATATATATTAGGTTTGATAATATGTAGTCTATTATGGATTGACATCCTGAATAAACTTCAGAGTTGAGAGGATGATTTTATCCCGTTACATTATTAAACAGTACCATAGTTATTGATATGATTTGTTCACGTGAACATTACATATAAGGAATGGATGGTGCAGTTTATATTACTGGACATTATGCAGTTGGTGTTCTTCTGTACGAAATATATACAGTATATATATATATATAAATATATATATATATATATATATATATATATATATATATATATATATATATATATATATAAATATATATAAATATGCATATATATATATATATATACATATATATATATATATATATATATATACATATATATATATATATATACATATATATATAAATATATATATGAATATATATATATATATATATATATATATATATATATATATGAATATATATATATATATATATATATATATATATATATATATATATATATATATATGTATATATATACATATATATATTTATATATACATATATATACACATATATATATATATATATATATATATATATATATATATATATATATATATATATACATATATATATATATATATATATATATATAAATATATGTATGTATATATATATATATATATATATATATATATATATATATATATATATATATATATATATATATATATATATATATTAGGTTGGTCAAAGCACCAGCCATCCAAAAAGATACTACCGCTAGAGAGTTATTGGGTCCTTTGACCGACCAGACAGTACTATATAGGATCCCTCTCTGGTTACGGCTCATTTTCAGTTGCCTACACATATACTAAATAATCTGGCCTATTCCTTATGCATTCTCTTCTTTTCTCATATACCTGACAACGCTAAGATAACCGAAAAAAATTATTTTTTCATTCAAGAAGTTAACTTTTGCACTGTAATTTGTACAGTGGCTACTTTCTACTTTGTGAGGGTAGAAGACACTTTTCAGCCTTGATAAGCAACTCCTCTAGGAGAAGGACACCTCAAAATCAAACAATTTCTCTTTAGTGTTGGGTTGTGCCATGGCCTCTGTTTCATGGTCTTTCACTGTCTTGGGTTAGAGTTCTCTTGCTTGAGGGCACAGTCAGGCACACTATTCCACGTTTCCTTATTCCATTTCCTTACCGGGCAATTTTCCTGTAAGACCCCTTGCACTTATACCATCCTGCTTATCCAATTTATCTAATAATGTTATTAATAACGATGCCATCCTCCATGTAGAATAGATGATTCAATCAGGGGAAGCATAACAGTTGATTGATTAACAATCTACAGTGTAAGTGCCATCAGATTAGACCACATGGCCTTTGCTTTCTAAATAGTGTATAAATCCATGAAGGTTACAACAATGCAAGTTCTGCGAACACTCCATTAAATGCTGAATTGAAGAAGAGTTTTTTATCTTGTACAAGGCCCAAGATTCATGTTTCATGTAAAGAAATTCGAAGTTCTTAACAGGGCAAATGACACTATCTAAGATAACTATGTACTTAATATATATATTACCATCCTGTATTCGTAACAGATCTCACCGTCCGACATAATGATTTTCTCTCTGATCTCAGATCTCACTAAAGAGTAAGTATCTATTCGAGTTGGAAATTGACTTGAAGTGAAACTCGAAAAAGATGGAGATATTGCAAAAGGAATTACAATGATTATTTCCCCATCAGTAATGTTAACTTTGATTACGCTGTGATATAAGCCAATAAGCTACCTATTCCAATAACGGGATTCCAAAGAGTTTACTTTCTAATTTTGTTTATAATATAAACTAAGACATGATCAGGAAAAATTCGAACTGAAAGACTTCCAGGTGTAACTAATATAATGGTTTCAACATACTCAATGTTTCGATACTCAAACCCTGAAATTTTATTTGACCTTTCTTATAACTTATGCAACAAAAAATCTTACTTTTTGACTTATAAAGTGTAAATCACAGACATCCTCAAGAACAACAGCCACGTTAATCATCCCGTCTACTCAAGCGTTAATAATGAGAAATTGTTTATCAAGTTCAAAGACCACATAGTTAACTATGCCTTTTAGAGATTTAGAAGTAAACAAATATCCATAATCCTGCCAATGCTGCCAACAATAAGGATTTCTTCTTTCAATTAAATCACGTAGAACTTTCCATTTTAACAAATCATTATTCTGATCTTTCGTAAAGGCAAGTCAAGATTATTTTAATTCAGTTAATGAATAATAGATTTGATTAAAAGTATGAGATTCATGAAAGTTGAAATAATTTTCATCTAACTGAAGTGCAGTTTTACGTATACTATTAATCTCAACATAAAGTGACAAAACATATATATATATATATATATATATATATATATATATATATATATATATATATATACACATACACACACACACACACACATATATATATATATATATATATATATATATATATATATATATATATATATATATATATATATATATATATACTGTATATTTATAAAATTATACATACATACATACATACATATGTATGTATGTATATATGTATATATATACATATATATATATATATATATATATATATATATATATATGTATATATATATATATATATATATATATATATATATATATATATATATATATATATATATATATATTCATATTTATATTTATATATATATATATATATATATATATATATATATATATATTTATACAAATATATATATATGTGTGTGTGTGAGTGTATGTATGTATGTATATATTAATTTCATAGTCACCTAAATTTAGGTATACAGATGGCCTTTTATCTAACCATTTTTTATTACAATTTTCTAACATGGCAAGATAATTTCATTACCTCAACATTTCTCTCTCTCTCTCTCTCTCTCTCTCTCTCTCTCTCTCTCTCTCTCTCTCTCTCTCTCTTCTTCCCACCCAAAAAGAAAAGACAGACAAGGATATCCAGTAAATTGGGAGTGTGGTGAAACGAACGAAGTTGAAACGACGTAATTCCCCCAAATGTTTCATTTGGAGTCTTACGAGTTAAACGTGGACCAAGGATGAAACTGGATATTTAGATTTTATCTGAATGTTTCTCAAATCCTGTGACGGGGATGGGACAACAAGGAAATCTCAGGAACTGCGCTGGAAGTTATGACAGATTTGTAAATTCATGTTGAGCGTCTTCTTCTGTTGCTTAGTTAACTCACTGCTCAGATATTTATTGGATTTCTTCGTTTTTCTGACACAACGTAAATCGAAGAGTTAAGGATAAGTTTACGATGAACCAATTTACAGGATTCTATGAGAGAGAGAGAGAGAGAGAGAGAGAGAGAGAGAGAGAGGAGAGAGAGAGAGAGAGAGAGAGAGAGAGAGAGAGAGAGAGAGAATGTGGGGCAACTATAACATCACCTACTTTCTAAAGCAATCCAAACGTTTAACATGCACGGGGAGGGGCCATTAATTCTTTAAATCATGCTTCGAATGTCCTTTAGATTGAACATCTTTGAAAAGACGATTAACGAAGTTTCTCAGACCATTTAATAAACCTGGCTAAGGAAAATACTTGTTTCTCCTTCTTTTCAATTAAGGGTTATTTTGATAAGCAGAAATCAACGTATTTTTTCGGTTACGTAAATTATTTACTACAAATCGAATTAGGTTTTGTTCAGGATCGATGGCTTGAAGGTAGCAGCATCAGAATAAAAATAATGAAGGAACTATGAACAAAAATAAGGCTGATGATGTTAACGCACTTACTGAGAACAGATTATTTTTTACTCTAGTTGTGTGATGCAGATATATATATATATATATATATATATATATATATATATATATATATATATATATATAT
>NC_090742.1:123617177-123634677 GCF_036898095.1 Palaemon carinicauda | reverse complement strand
ATATATATATATATATATATATATATATATATATATATATATATATATATATATATATATTATATATACATTGTATATATTGTATATATATATATATATATATATATATTGTATATATATATATATATATATATATATATATAATATTATATATTATAGATATATATATATATATATATATATATATATATATATATATATATATATATATATATATATATATATATATATATATATATATATATTTATATACATTTTATATATATATTATATATATTGTATATATATATATATAAATATTATATATATATATATATATATATATATATATATATATATATATATATATATATATTTATATATATATATATATATATATAATCCAATACGCACCAGCATTGATAATGCAGCGACTATTTAATGTGCTGCCAGCTTATCTAAGAAACATATCAGGAGTGAGCGTAGATGTGTTTAAGAATAAGCTCGATAATTACCTAAAATGCACCTCAGACCATCCAAGACTGGAAGATGCAAAATACACCGGAAGATGCATTAGCAACTCTCTGGTGGAGGTCCGAGGTGCCTCACACTGAGGGACCTGGGCGAACACAAACATAAAATATACAACATAATATATATATATATATATATATATATATATATATATATATATATATATATATATATATATATATATATATATATATATTTATGTTGAGAGAGAGAGAGAGAGAGAGAGAGAGAGAGAGAGAGAGAGAGAGAGAGAGAGAGAGAGAGAGAGAGAGAGAGAAGAGAGTTACATCAACAAGTGCTAAGGTGATAGCACATTGCATGAGCTCAACAAACCGTTTCCACAGCAATTAAGATGTACGAAATCTTATAAAGAAATGTGAAAAGAGAACCTTTTAGGTTAATCTTTTAACTTGTTATATTTGACATGAGTGGCAAAGCATTACAAACATGTTTTCTTTGATGCTTTACGGTCAAATCGAGTTTCCATGTGTCTAAATTGATATATGTGTTGTTATTGAAACAATGCCTCGTAATGCCGATGTTTATTTTCATATATATAAAACGGTAAATTATAGTTTAGAATTGCATTTAACATCTTATTAGTAATTTGAAAATTGAATTACATGTGATATGATTTAACTGAGGATATAAGAAAAATATACATTTAAATATAAAACAGAAGTTCACGGTTTCTTTTTTTAAAGCATAAGACCTTCTAAATAACGCGATATTTGGTTCCACATCCATAATTTCCATAATAACATTTCAAAAACAGAGATTGAAATAAAAAATAGCGAATTAAAATCAGTAATTAGGAGATTCATTAAGCTTGGTTAATGAGTTCACACAGCAACATACATCATTCATCCGGGTAATTGGATGCCACCTAAAATACGTAGAGAAATGATTGTAGTTCCACGCAAAGGAATCAGGGAAAAACGAGGCTTTAAAAGTTGTTCAGGAAGGGCAGAGGCAAGGGACAGTGACATTGCCCTAGCAAGCAGGACAATGCCCTAAAGACTGACCATGTATTTATATGATCAGCGCACAAGACGTCTCTGCACCCAAGCTAGGACCAGGGAGGACTAGACAATGGCTGCTGATGACTCGGCACTTAGATCTATAGGCTCTACTAAACGCCCCATACTTTGCTCTCAAGGATGGTAACGTTGCAGACACTACAAGAAGTTAATAAGTTAGAACGGGGCTCGAACGCCAGTCTGGTGATCACCAGACATGGAGGCTTCCAATAGGGACACCTTCTTAGATGGCAAAGCAACAGCGTGTAATTGCTGGAAATGAGTTGGACCCATAGAAGTCAAGATCTGTAATGAGAAAAAAAGGGTAACTTTTTTTGGCCAAAAATATTTGTCCAAATTTCATGAATTTTTTTTGGGTATCCAAATGAAATAGGAAGAGGCTATTTTTTTTTTATAGAATAAACTCATATTATCCTAGAACAGAAATATATAATAAAATGTGCACTAAGATGTAATTTACGTTTATATCAGGGGCGAAATCTAAAGGTCATTTTTTGACGGCCTAGTTTCACAATGTAAATTTCTTATGAAAATCATTGTATCTCCTATAAAATATAATATTTATGCATTAAAATAAACCAAAATATCACAAATTCTATACAGAACAAGAATATATAGAGATATGCCAACTTACCTTTCGGGTATGTCAACAAAATGGCCGCAGACCGCAACAACTCTTACAGCTCGATCTACCACTTGAAATGAAGAATGGGTATGTAAATTTCAAGGTGTTATTTATTTATCTAATTATTAGTGGATTGGAATAAAACTGATATGATGGCTTTCTGGATGTTTGACAATTATTTTTATCATATAAAATTTAAATTCTTTGAAATAAATTTTAGATAAAAAATGGGTGATATCTATTTTGTAAAGATTAAAATTTCCGTATTTATACAAACAAGTAGTAAAAAAAGAAAGTTTCATGATTTATCCTAGCTATAACTATCAGGTACAGTTTAGATACAAGACAGTTTGAAGCTATAGACAAACAGGCTTCCTGCTCCACAAACAAGTGGTGTTTGTAATGTGGTCAGTCTTAGGTGGGCAGCTATGACAGTGAGTCCTTTCAGGAAGCTTGATGTGACCAACACAGAATTGATACCATACTTACAGCAAGAGAAAATAGAATTAGTAACTAATAAAAGTAAAAGGATATCAAATAGCAAATCAGTAGCCAATCAAAGTAAAATGAAATCAAAATAAGAAACTGCTGTCCAATAAAAAGTAAAATAATATCAAATTATTATATATACATAAACTATGACCTATAATAATAATAATGATAATAATAATAATAATAATAATAATAATAAAAATCAATTTCAAGTACCTAATACACATAAGAAAAATATTGACAAATACGAAGGAGAAATTATCAGAGAAAAAAATATCAAACACATGAGGTTGCAAGCTCCATATTATCATCAACATCTCTTTTTAACTCTATCAGAAGTGTGTTAATGACATCCATGCCGAGGGAATACTGCCTGCTGGCCATTATTGAAGATAAATTCAAAATAAATAGAAAAAAATCAGAAATTTGCAAAAAATAAAAAAAAATTCTGAAATTAGCATTTGAGGGAAAATGGACCTCATGGCAATATATGGCATCTAAGCCAAAACCAATGTCATGCAAGTGGTAGACACACTATCCACCCACACTTTCCAACTATAAAGAACCAAACAAGTATCAACACTGTTCGACAATTTATAATTATGTAATAACTTTGCTGTTTGATCACTTACCCCTATAAAGGTATTTCAGGGTCGAGGTCGACCCCTGGTGGGTAAAAAACGGGGAAGGAGGGAAGTTACACGAAAATCAGTCCTAAAGCAGACAATGGCATGTAGACTAGTCACCCCTTGCAGGTCCATCACTTCCATATTCGAGACAGCTGATGATTTATGGGGAAAAAACAGGTTTTGAACATGCTGTAGGGGTCGCGTACGACCCAGCATACCTGTCCTGGGTACTGCATATGGAAAATTACCTAATTAATACACACCAATTTCTTTGCAGATCGGACCCTGCAGGGATTTCAAGGAAGACCTGGTCTTAGGAACAAGCGCCAGAGCAGCACTACGTCAATTTGTCCTTGTCCTCAATGTGAGTGCAGCCAGTCAGTGCCTGTCGTTTTGGTACAACGTTGCGATTCTTCACTCTCCATTAGACTGGCAACTGTTGCTCACACAGTTTAATAGCATTAAGGCTTCGCTAGTTGGTGTATTCGGAGGGAGAGCAGCAGAGACTAAGTCAATCAGTTTCTGTCATTGACAGATGCATCGCGTGTGTTAAGTATCTTGAGGATTGCTTCCATGCAGCTCACCCGGAACAGTCAAAATTGCAGTTGTCTTTCATGTTACAGTGAGTTTGTTGGACAAATTTAGTTTATTTTTTTTTCTTTACAAAACTTGTGTACATTCCATTGTTATCCATAGAATTTTAGATATGATTTATAAAGATATTGTTTGTGCCCGTCTTTTTATTCATTTATACTTGCATACATTTTGTGCTTTTAGGTAAGATTTTAGGTATCATTTATTAAAAAAAAAGAAAAAAAAATATTTTGATGTTTTATACTTTAAGCTACTATCGAGGAATTTTTTTATTTTTATTTTCTTATTCTTTTTTTTTTTTTTTTTTACCCAAGGCTATATTTAACTAGGATATTTGTCCTTGTAATAATAGATATACTGCTAATGTCTTTGTTGTCCATGATACAGCTACGTATTTTTTTTACTGATTTTGCAAAACAGGGTCAGCTAATTGTGTCTAGTACATTTATTTATGCTATTTTGGGGGATGGGTATTGGCTTAGGAAGATTGACAGGGAAATACCAAAACAGAAAATTAACTTGGATTTATTGTGATATAAGTAAACAACTTCCAAGCTTCTTCGTTGTAAATAGCTTTTATTTTTCTTCTAGGACAATGAAAAGCATACTGACTCATCCAAAGATCAGAAGCTTACTCTTGGAGAATAAGAACTTCAGCCTGAAAAGTGTGATCAAGGCGGCTCTGCAAGGCTTCTCCAAGCAATGGTACGTTCCCGGGCTCTGGTTAGACACTAGATTTTTCCAATTAATTTGCAGATTATAATAAGGTTATTTAAATTTTCTCAATTTTTCAAGGAAAAGTTGATTGCAACCATTTCTTAGAATACTTGCTTTAGTTTCTTAAAGGAGGTAAAGTTCATATATTACGTAAAGAGGAATATAATAATGGGAGAAACCGCTTTTGTGATTTTGTGATAAATTCATATTAAAGGTTTTTTTTACGGATTTTTTTTCCCTCAAAAAACCCCTCACGATAAAATTGAATAAGTCATTCGTTTAATTACCAGCCAAAACACGTCCAGGAGTGTTGCCTTTAACTAGCATTTTTCTTTCCGACACATTCCATTATAATGGCCATCCACTTTTTACAGGTGGAACAAGATACAAGACAAGTTGCAAAAGTGAGCAGGTGCAGTAGACGCTTGTGATAACTCAGGAAGTTTTTAATGTACTGCAAAACTTGAAAGAATTA
This sequence comes from Palaemon carinicauda, assembly GCF_036898095.1. Classification (NCBI taxonomy): domain Eukaryota; kingdom Metazoa; phylum Arthropoda; class Malacostraca; order Decapoda; family Palaemonidae; genus Palaemon; species Palaemon carinicauda. The sequence continues at coordinate 123,629,592 of NC_090742.1, read as the reverse complement.
TATGACAACGTTTATATTGAGTAAGTTTCTTTTTTGGCCGGTTCTTTTCTTTCCTTTTTATCTGTTTTACCCTTTTTTGTTTTTAACTCTTTTATATTTTCACATTACCTCTTCTCGTCCTTTTTATTTTCTCACTTTTTTCGTTTCTTTTTTTTGCCTTCTACCATTTTTTTTTATCTTTCAGCTCTTTTTCAGTTTAATTCTCGCCTTTTTAAAAAAATTTACATTGTTTTCTTATTGTAACAATCCGTAGAGGAGTTTTTCTTCTTTTTGCTCTCGTTTCATAAAAGATAAGAAATGCATTGTGAACGATTTCTTTCATTAAGTGAATTACAAAATGTATGCTAGTTTTTCTTTCCTCGTTTTCCAATTGTGAATCCTGTTTGGGAATCTTACATGCCATCATTTGTTTATTGTTTCTTATCATCCAAACCAAAGCTTTTGGCCATTTGAGTTTATTGATTATTTACTTTATTCATGTTACTTATACTTTATTCGCTCTTCGTCTAATACTGTCATTAATTTTGCTTCTGTTGCAGCGAATTTGACATTTGGTGCTTGAAGGCCTCTTATCCAGCCATTGTGAAAGAAATGCTGGAAACCGTTGAGCCGATAATTAAAGAAGTTTGTCAGTCTATACCAAAGTCAGAAGAGTAGATCGGTAAGATTAGGACTTGAGATATTCATTTAACCATTTAGTATTGATAAAACATATTTATAACTTGTCGATCATTTATATTACCTCCTTGCACAACGTTAATTAATTGAATAATATAAAAGTGGCTGGGACAAATGAAATAACATTCTTTGTTTCAATCTGCTTTTTGTCTTTGGCCATTTCAGTTATTTCTGTACCTTTTTTAGGCGAGGACGGAATAATGTTCGATTTCCTGATTGGTTTTACTTAAATGAAGATCTATAAAAACATTGCTCGCATCTGGCTGTAAGTAAATCACCCCGAACTCCCTCAATGCCAAGAATAAGTAATAATGAATCTACTTAATTTGAGAGATCATATACGAGTAGAAGTGTGTGTCTTCATCATAGTATTTTTTTTTTTCAACTTATGCCAAAATAATTTCTTGGACAATGTCATAGCTTGACACTTACTATTTTCGTTATAGCACTACAAGAAAATCAGTGTACAGCCCATATGTTTTTCGTAAATTCTGTTTTCACTATAGAAACTACAATGGAATCTGTGTATCATGTACTTATTCTGACTCAGTAGTATTTCCTAATCATATCTGAAGTTTACGATGTCCACACTTATCGTCAGCGATAGTTGAAGATTCTGGAATTCAGATGTTGAGTTCGTTCTTCGAAGATGGAATAGAGAACCAACTGTGTCTCACACAAGACCGAGAAGGGAGGTGCGTAGAGCAGGTCATTCTTAACGACAATCTAGAGCCCGAGAGCCCCAGCGTCCATTTCAGCCAGTCCCTGAAGGAGGTTAGGGCCATTCCGCACGGGGTAAGTTGCTCTTACCTCTGTACTTCCCTAGATTTGCCCATTGAAGAAGTAATTTCTTGCCCTTTCATGGGTAACTCTATTCATGGCAGTGCCAGTTTAAAGATGGCTCTTGAACGGAAAATAAATGAAATCGTGAATTGCTTCAGAAAAAGAAAATTATATATGCCGTATACAACACAAACGCTCAGGCATACAGTATATATATATATATATATATATATATATATATATATATATATATATATATATATATATATATATATGTGTGTGTGTGTGTGTGTGTGTGTGTCTATCTATTCTCTCTAATTATTTGATCCAGTTTAAAATTTGATGGTTCGAATTGGTATGGCCTGATCGGGAATATCGCACGGTGGTGCTGTTGAAAATCTTAAGAAGTCTTTTGCTGCTGAGTATTTCTTACTGCTAGGGGCTCTCTAAGAAGATCGACTTCATACTTCAGGAGAGTGGCACTGAAGCTAAGGAGATTGCCAATGTCAAGGTATATAGTTCTCTCTCTCTCTCTCTCTCTCTCTCTCTCTCTCTCTCTCTCTCTCTCTCTCTCTCTCTCTCTCTCTCTCTCTCTCTATCTCTCTCTAGTATATATATATATATATATATATATATATATATATATATATATATATATGTGTGTATATATATATATATATATATATATATATATATATATATATATATATATATATATATATATATATATACATACATATATATATATATATATATATATATATATATATATATATACATATATATATATATGTATATATATATATATATATATATATATATATATATATATATATATATATATATATATATATATATATATGTAACATTGTTTCTATATATTTCTAAATTATTTAAGTTTTTATAGATGTATAAGGTTAAATATAGTGTTATTGTTATAAGGTTAAGTGTAGACTTATTGTTTTCCTTCTTTAATAGCTTGTCTTTTCACTGGTGGTTATGTTAGTGTTTATAATGGACTAACAGCTGTTTTATATTTTCAAGTGGTGTGGGTTACGTGGCTGCGCTCCTGCGTGAACGGAGTTTTGGAGGGGCTTTTTGGAGGATGGTTCCTTAGTGTGTTTCTGAGCCTCCAACTTTGAAGGGCGCGACGATTGCTGTGGGAACTATATTTACTCCTCACCATTGCAGAGCTACATCGTGAAACTATTTAGCTTTTTGGATATCCTTTCTCTGCAGCAAGGACTCATATCGTCTTGCATTTTGTGTACTGCCCTTGGTTCAGTAAAAGCCAAGGGGACATCTCTGTCCCAAGGTAATAATATTCATACCTGTTTAAGTATCGTGATCACGACCTGTGATAGTCAGCTGACGTCATTAGTGGAGCTTGTGAAAGCCTTTCAATCAAACCAGCCATCGTCAATTTGATAGGGATATTTAGTTTGTATTTGTTAGGATGTTCTCACTTTTCGTTGGCCTTCTCCTTTCTGGGCCCTCTCTCCATTTAGTATGCATGTGTTGATGACCTTTCTGTAATTGTGTAATTGTTTTCTTTTACAGGGAGTTAAGATTGAGTGTGTATCATTTATTAATGTATTATTGTGGTTCAGGTGTTATTTCTGTCTAGTTATTATGTATTAAAATTAAGGAAATTTTTGTGGTATTTTCTTTGTCCCCTTGAGTTTACTTTGTACTCGTATTGATGTTTGGTTACTATTCCACCTTTAGTGGACTTAGTATTGTATGATGGTGAATACTATTTGATAAGTGTAGTGTTTTGAGTGGTGGTCAAAGCCAGCCATCACAAGTGGCGACCGTGACAGAACGAAAAGCGAACAACAAATAAGGTAATTCCTTATCCCATTCAGAACCATTAATCAAACAATATTTCTTTACCATAGATTTCAGGGTCTGATGAAATCTCTCCAGAGCTCCCTGACTTTCTGGATGATATGGAGAAGAGGTCACATGTTTTATATTTAACTCTGACATTTTATCTCTGAAATACCTGCTAACAAAATTAGAACCACAATCCGATTGAATAATTTTAGGCATCCCAAACCTGGTAAAAAAGTCAATTAGTACATCTACAATTTTAACACTTTTTATCGTACGTAGTGGTATGGCCTCGGGATATCGAGACATCCTATCCATGATTGTCAAAATATACTCATTACCACTACGCGTCTTCGGTAAAGGTCCAACCACATCAATAATGACTTCCTTAAAAGGTTCAGAAACTACAGGAATAGGACATAGAGGCGATTTTGGAATCCGCTGATTGGGTTTACCGACCCTCTGGCACACATCACAACTATTGACAAACTTCTTTACATCTGCCTTCAACTTCGGCCAATAATAATTCCCTAACAATTTGCAAGAAGTTTTATGAATTCCAAAATGGCCGGCCAACCCCTCTCGTGCGCTAATGACATTAGCTCCTTCCTGTAACCAAAGGGAACCATTATCTGTTTCACAATTTCATGATCAACATTTATTGATAGTGAGTGATGTGTATCCCTGATAATGAACAGTGTATTGAGTGTGGAAAAGGTTATAGCTTTTGGACTATATATACAGAATCCGGTTGTTAGTGCAATGACTCTTTATTAAGGTTATTAACGGTATGAGTGATGTGAAATTTTTAGGTTGGGTACCTATTTATCGAATGGTGATGTTTTGGTTTTTTGGTTTTGGAAAGTTTACTTGTGATTAATATTAGGTTTAAGATTTTTTCTAGTATTGGTTATATATTGCTATCCTTGTGAGCAGTAAACCTTGGTACTTGCCACCCTCTTTCCTTTTGTTTGTCATGTTTTTGCAGTTTGTTTAATAATTATTTTTGTGTTGGTTTAATATTTCAAATTTTTGAGTGTTGGCTTAATATTTCAATATCTGATAACTTGTATGTTGTAATTCAAATCACTTTAAAAAAAAAAAGAATTATTTTGGAATTTTTTTTTTTTGGTTGGGTGAGGAGGTGTAACATTGTTGCTATATATTTCTAAATTATTTAAGTTTTTATAGATGTATAAGGTTAAATATAGTGTTATTGTTATAAGGTTAAGTGTAGACTTATTGTTTTTCTTCTTTAATAGCTTGTCTTTTCACTGGTGGTTATGTTAGTGTTTATAATGGACTAACGGCTGTTTTATATTTTCAAGTGGTGTGGGTTACGTGGCTGCGCTCCTGCGTGAACGGAGTTTTGGAGGGGCTTTTTGGAGGATGGTTCCTTAGTGTGTTTCTGAGCCTCCAACTTTGAAGGGCGCGACGATTGCTGTGGGAACTATATTTACTCCTCACCATTGCAGAGCTACATCGTGAAGCTATTAAGCTTTTTGGATATCCTTTCTCTGCAGCAAGGACTCATATCGTCTTGCATTGTGTGTACTGCCCTTGGTTCAGTAAAAGCCAAGGGGACCTCTCTGTCCCAAGGTAATAATATTTATACCTGTTTAAGTATCGTGATCACGACCTGTGATAGTCAGCTGACGTCATTAGTGGAGCTTGTGAAAGCCTTTCAATCAAACCAGCCATCGTCAATTTGATAGGGATATTTAGTTTGTATTTGTTAGGATGTTCTCACTTTTCGTTGGCTTTCTCCTTTCTGGACCCTCTCCATTTAGTATGCATGTGTTGATGACCTTTCTGTAATTGTGTAATTGTTTTCTTTTACAGGGAGTTAAGATTGAGTGTGTATCATTTATTAATGTATTATTGTGGTTCAGGTGTTATTTCTGTCTAGTTATTATGTATTAAAATTAAGGAAATTTTTGTGGTATTTTCTTTGTCCCCTTGAGTTTACTTTGCACTCGTATTGATGTTTGGTTACTATTCCACCTTTACTGGACTTAGTACTGTATGATGGTGAATACTATTTGATAAGTGTAGTGTTTTGAGTGGTGGTCAAAGCCAGCCATCACAATATATGTATATATATATATATATATATATATATATATATATATATATATATAAATATATATATATATATATATATATATATATATATATATATATTTATATATATATATATATATATATATATATATATATATATGTATATATATATAATATATATATATATATATATATATATATATATATATATATATATATATATATATATATATATATATATGTATATATATATGTATATATATATATAAATATATATATATATATATATATATATATGTATATATATGTATATATATATAAATATATATATATATATATATATATATATATATATATATATAAATATATATATATATATATATATATATATATATATATGTATATATATAAATATATATATATATATATATATATATATATATATATATATATATATATATACATATATATATATGTATATATATAAATATATATATATATATATATATATATATATATATATATATATATATATATATATGTATATATATATATATATAAATATATATATATATATATATATATATATATATATATATATATGTATATATATATATTTATATATATATATATATATATATATATATATATATATATATATATATATATATATATTTATATATATATATATGCAGTATATCTATCTATCTATCTATCTACATCTATATATCCCATATGGTGAAATATAGCTTACCGCATAAATTCCTATGCTATATACATTTCTGTTTTTATGAGTATCATCATTACCGTTGCCCTCATTATGGTAAAGTTAATGATTAAGATGTTTCCTCCTGTTTCTTTCTCCAATTACTTTGACAGATCCCTGTCGTCATCACCAACATGGTCACCATAATGAATGACATGAAGGAATACCACAACATCCTAGGCTTCAGGTTCCTGCATTTCCAAACAAAAGAGAAATACTAAAAGGAGATTGAAGTTATGGTAAACATGTCGACGCTCAATATCCAGAACATAATGCAAAATTTTATTTGGAAGCTTGTGAACGCGGTGAGTAGGCCTACTCACCTTGCTAATGCAATATCATATCTCTTGTTGTTTCGTACATATAGATTATGATATTCTATATTGTCAAATCTCTTTCTTACTTAGATATATATAAGATTCGTTCAGCTCTTTGTATGTGTTAACAATGCTCTTTTTAATTGGAACATTTTCGGTTACTCTCTTCTTCACCAAACAGTTTTGTGACGAAGGGAAGACCATTTTTTTCCGAGGTACTGTGTGGTCCCCAGGGACCTTCCTGTTAAAATATCTATGATTTCCTATACATAGCGTAGGATTTATCTCTTTTGTATAATTTTCCTATGTTTATCCACAGTTAAATGTATTTTATTTCTCTGCACTTGAAGCTATAACATGCTTTTGAACGTTTACTCGTTGGTTACTTTATATACTTCCTTTTTTATTTACTTGTTTTTCCAAAAGGACATACTTCCTTCTTCCCATCATGGCCTGTACTTTTAATTCATCTTAATGACAAAGGTTTTGTTAGCTCTCTGTATTGCACCTGCGTTTCAATACTTTCTCTGTATTGATGATACATTTTATTAATATTATTTGCGTTGAAAAATAATATATCATCTATATTCATGATGTTACACGATTCGTTATTTCTCCTAACCAGGAAAAATACACAGCCAATATGAATGAAACTTCCATTTCAGGTACTAAGTCATAACCTCCCCTTTTCCACTGTGACCAGACTTCGCTCAATGCATTAACCCAGAGACATTGGTTACAGGAAAACTAGATTATCTGTATTGTCACACATGGCAACTTACTTCTGTTAGACGTAGTCTATCTATTAGCATCTAATCATTATTTGTGAAATGGCAGTCGAATAGCTTAGATGTTCCTTTTTCTGTGATAAAAGTCTCTTAATAAAGTGTAAATTATATATATTGTAAATAGTCCAAAGGTGTCATAATACCTTCTTTTCTTCTGCTCTGTATAAAACGGCCTGATTTGTCTTTTTAAATATACTATGCAAAATGGAAGTACAAATATAGTTTTACCAATGAAAGAAACGTCATTTTTATTTCAATTAGTGTTTTCCTATAAGAATATCCCGTGCTCACCAACATGTCCTCATCATGTCTACTGTAGAGATAAATCTCTCTCTCTCTCTCTCTCTCTCTCTCTCTCTCTCTCTCTCTCTCTCTCTCTCTCTCTCTCTCTCTCTCTCTATATATATATATATATATATATACATATATATATATATATATATATATATATATATATATATATATAAATATATATATATATATATATATATATATATATATATATATATATATATATATATAGATAGATATATATTATTTAAAACTTACCATAGCTCCTATAGATACTACCGCTATGCGGGCATGCTGCATTTGAGAATTACACTTGCTCCAACGAGTACCAAAATTAAAAACAACGCTGAATTAGCACTCAGGTAACCCACAACAGAATATACATATGTATATATTTATATGTATATATATATATATATATATATATATATATATATATATATATATATATATATATACTTATAAATATATATATATATATATATATATATATATATATATATATTTATATATATACACACACACACACATATATATATATATATATATATATATATATATATATATATATATATATATATATATATATATATACATATCATCCTTATCATAATCCTCTCATACGCCTACTGACGCAAAGCCCTCGGTTAGATTTCACCTTTAAATTAATACTTCTCCATTCATCATCTACTCTTCGCTTCATAGTCCTCAGCCATGTTGGCTGAGTACTATATCTATATGTATTGTATATACATATTTATATCTACTTTACCTTACTTACCTGTAATTTTCCCTCAAATCTTTTAGTCAGGTAAGCAATACAGAGATCTGTATGGTATTATTGTAGACGGTACTTCTACTTAAAACATCACTTCACTGATAAATCAAAATGCATCTAAAGAATACAACAATCGATAAAACAATGCCTTCAATAAAACATATCCTGTTGCAAAATATATTTCCGGCCCTACCAAAAGGAACAAAATCTCTCTATTCCCTAGATTCCCTGAATGAATAAAGGATTAGAAAAACTAATCCTGAACAAAGTATCATTTTGAAGTGATGCGCTCCAGCGACTTTGAAGGCTCCGAGCAGCTCCGGGGATGGACACAGGATGCTACACTTAACAGTGTAACAGTGAGGGTTTCTCCAGCAGTATACACAATGAAGTTTGGCTGTTGGGGAAAATAATGGTGACACAGCAAGCTCGTTTTCTCTAAGGAAATAATACCCAACATTCTGCAAACAAGCAATTCGTGTAAAATACAACCGTGGTTTTAACATTAGAGGGATTTTTTACTGGTGCTCTTTTCCACTGACGGAAATTAAAATAAAGCCTACACAATAATAGGAAATTAGACGAAAATTAAAGTATGAAAAATTTAAGGTATTGTGCCCAAACCACGAATAAACTGATTTAAAGAAGATAATTATTTTTATATGTATTTATTCAAATTCTTAATCCATGTTTGGAAAAGCACAGCCGTAAGAATTATTCTTAGTTAACTTTAGTGAAACGCCTCATCAATGAATTTTTTCAATCTTCAGTTATAGGTTTTCCCATTAACTTTGTGAAATTATTTTCACATTTCATTCAATGATATAGTTCAGCAAATAGACAAAATAATTATAACAAATGCAAATGCTATCTACAACTGAATTCTGTTTAGAGTCTTGAAGAAAAGCGTTTGATAACGTTTTCCAGGTTCGATCTTTCTATACTGTGGTGACCGATGTGGTAACGCCTGTGACTGGTAAACGCCAGACTGTGGTTTGAGTCCCGCTAAAACTCGGAAGTTCCTTTGGTTGCTGCAATCTCACCATCCATGTGAATAAGGATGGGGGTTTGGGGGAGCCTATAGGTCTATCTGCTGAGTCATCAGCAGCCATTACCTGGCCATTCTTGGTCCTAGCATGTGTGGAGAAGGGGCTAAGGTGCTGATCATATGTGTATATGGTCAGTGTCCAGGCCAAAGTCCTGCTTACTACGGCAATGTCACTGTCCCTTGCCTCAGCGATTCGTGAGCGCTCTTTAAAACGCTTTAAAAATGATAGATGCTACAATAAAACAAATACTAATGAAATAGTCTAATAACCCTCAGTGACAAACAGTGTTGCCACCTAGATTCGGCGCTCTCGATTGCAGATGGCAAATATCGATTTCCTCCATGGATCTGAACATCAGTCGAACGGTGTTTTACATTAAAGGATAATGTGTCAAATTCTTGTAAAGCATGGTGCAACATCTATTTGTTCATATTAATGTGCCTAAAGTAAAATATTTTTGTTCTTTCCTTTCAACACTGGCCAATTTTGTTCGTATTGTTTACCGTATGTTACGTAGTAAGCAGCATCCTTCAGTTAATTCAGTAATAATAATAATAATAATAATAATAATAATAATAATAATAATAATAATAATAATAATAATAATTGATGGTTTATTATGAAATCTATATTTTGTACTTATACAACATAGCGACTCAATTTGCAATAAACTTAAAATATGATGCAGTTTAATACTGGAATATACTTAAAAAGACAATTTAAAACGAGTTTGTAGGTTATATAAAAGGGATATAAAATACAGTAAAAAACTAAAATACACTTGGGCCCTATAAGATTACACTGGTTATGATTTTAAAAGTTTGACTAAATATTATCTGTTTATATTGATTGTTATTAAGAACTTGTCAGTCTATCGAGAAACTTTGTAAATGATAATCTGTTTGAACAAGATGTGATAGTGTATGCCTGCTGAAAAATATCTCTTTCCTATTAATCCACGGAGATGTCACACTTCAGAAGGAGTTCACAAGTAATATCTAATATTCCTGGTACCAAAATATCAAGACCTCTTCTGTCTTCGGAAATATAAGGAACTTACTTGAAAAGAAAAAGATTCCTTATTGCCTCATGAAAATCATTTCAAATATTAAAAATTTCATCTTTGCTGATATTCTTGGGCAGGGTGTGTTATATAAATTGAAAGCAAATTCAAATTGTTACAATTGAATAATACTATAAAACAATCCTATATGTTGAAGCCAAATTTCCATTATGGAAAATTTACTTATATAGAAAGCTATTGTTAAATTCTGAGGGACATTGGGGATATTTGAGGGCTAACATTAAATTTCCCCAAACAATTCCAAGATAAAATGCATATTGATCAGGTACCCAAGTTTTATATGCTGAATAGCAAAAAATTCACGATTTGTGGACAAATTCCCTAAAATTGGGCTTATGGTCGAAAATTTACATCAGCCAATCAGAGACCCCACCATACTCTGCATTTATATCGTTAATGTTGTATTTTGGCAAGGAAATGTTTATTTTGAGACAAAGATAGACTATTTAAAAGGTTAAAGGTGTCTGGTTTCAGTTTCATCATAATAGATGCTCACCAGAGCGTCTGTCGGGAAAGTGGTAAACCACGACAGTGGCTCCCCAGTAAACAGTTAAACTCATGGTTCGGGGCTGGGATCGATCTGTTGCTATGTGAAATTCTAGGCAAACACGTTACCACTTTACTAGCCAGTATAGAGATAATTCAATATCTAATAGATATATACAAAATAAATTGTAATATGTTCCTTTAGTGAACGCATTAAAAAAAAAAACTAGAAAACTTTAAGTAACTAAAATACAAAGAATACTTATAATTACCTCCAACGAAGTTGGAAGGAGGTAATGTTTTACCACCTGTTTGTGTGTGTTTGTTTAATCGTAGAGTAATGAAACTTGCTGGAATTATCTTTTATGTAAAAAGCTGGAAATGGCTAAATATTGGAAGGTCAAGGTCACAGGTCAAGGTCATGGTCAAGAAAAATGTCCAATTCACGTTATCAGCCATAAGTTTGGACATCGATGTCACAGAGACTTCAAACTTGGTGTATGAAAATAAACTCCAATTAATTAACGGTCAAGGTCAAGGTCGAGCAAAAGGTCGAGAAATAAGCTGCCGCAGTTGAGGTCTGTGCTCTACTGAGTGCCCCTTTAGTTTATATTAAATTTAGAAGACTTACGTTACAAGAGAAGTATTGAAATCCAAGCTACCAGTCAGTACTGATGCCACATGCTTGTGTTCCATTAAAGGGGCAGAAATCCTTTAATATGTCCCACCGCCAGGTTTCTGCGTGCAGACGTTACCAGCCAGGAGACACAGAAGGATATTTGGATTTCAAAAATACAAGATTTGATAGTAAATTAGAGGCAAATTTGTTTTAAATCTATCTCCTGTGTCTCAGGGGACCACAATTATTATCTAAAGAAAATAGCCTGGCTTTTAAAATGGGGATGGTACCCTCTTATTTATTTATGTCAAACACACCATCAGCAAAAGAGAAATACATAATTTGTCAAGCATGAAACTGATTTCGAAATTCAAATTTTTGATAGATAATATCCCACCTAATATGAAAAACAATGATGTCCAAGTATTTTTACGGAAATTTGATTAGATTCTTGTTTTCTGTATTACACTAAAGTAAATTTGATGATTAATATAGACTACAGCATATAATTCTTAAAATAGTTGAGATTTAAACTTTGCACCCTACAAAATCTGGCGAATCCTAAAATGTGCTGAAGCTTTCTGTGGCATGAGACCACATAAGCCTTCTGCAAAGTAACTGTACAGATAAGTAAGTAGATAAGTAAGTACACATGTAATCAATTAAGTATATAAGTAATATGTCTGGTAATATGAAGCTGTTTTAGTATCGTAAGAAATACCAAATAAACAAGGCCAACACCTTTCAAGAAATTGATCTGATTTATTGAGATTGGATTTCACATTCCGTTTTCAAGAAAATTTAACAAAATGAGATAATACATTAAAGCGATATAAAGCCGAGGGTCAACAAACAGACAATAAATCCTGTTGACGT
>NC_090742.1:123584677-123594677 GCF_036898095.1 Palaemon carinicauda | reverse complement strand
TTACCAATCAAACCGTGTATCATATATATTCTTAACCATTCATCCTTCATATTTACCGACTTACTTTCTGCAAATTTCTAAGTCTTCTCAATCCAATTGGAATTCAGTTTATGACAAAATCTCTTAACATAATTAAAATTTATTTTTCCGTCCCCCTGGTCCCTCAAACAGCAAGTGTCAGGGAGTGTTGCCAAGGGAAACTCGAATAAAGCCATTACTCTTTCAAAGATTCATTCATACACAACCAGAGATAGTTTGCTGATCTCTTGCAAATCCCTCCTTCGACTTTGCTTTAAGTTTTTTATATGAAGCAGCTTATACAGTGATCCTTTTAGCCCGTCATGCCTTTATATCCTTACACTAATGTGTAAGCGACTTTTATTACAGATTAGAAACAGTAACACGACATTTAAAGCACGTTTATCATAGGTTAGAAAATGTTACAAATTTCATTTACTCTTATTACATTTTAGGAAATATACAATGAAGCGACAAGAGATGCAAAAGAGGAAAATGTAATGTTTTTCTGTTCTAACTTTAAGAGAATAAAATAAGCCGGTCTTTGTTCAAAAGAAAAGAAAGGACATCATCATTATCCTTAGACATTCTTCCTCTTCCGCATCCCCCACCACAAACTCTCATGATGAAAAAGAAAAACTTGAACAAAAATAATTGTACGACAGATTCGCATCCATGAAATCTAAAGGACTACTTATATGTACGCCATCTTGAGTGGAGTATCATAATTGAACAGTCTGAAGCAGACTAAATTATGTCTTTCAAAAGACCAAGGAGTCTCAAAAATAGTCTAGTAGCTCTTGAGAACACAACTGCCTACTTGACTATATTAACTCTCTATTGTACTGACTAAAGCCGGATGTTGAACGTCAGTTTATGTTTCCTATTATATGTTAAAGATATTTTCCACCGAAGTATTATTGGTTGTTATTCTTATTATTATCATTACTTGCTGAGCTACAACACTAGTTGGAAAAGCAGGATGCTATAAGCCCAGGGGTCCCCAACAAGTAAGATAGCCCAGTGAGGAAAGAAAACAATGAAAATAAATTATTCTCAAAAAAAGGAACAAAATAAAATGATTTCCTATATAAATATATAAAAACTAATAAAAACAAGAAGAAGAAAAAATAAATAGAATAGTGTGTCCAATTGTACCCTAAAGCAAGAGAACTCTAACCCAAGACAGTGTTAAAACCATGAAACACAGGCTATGGTACTACCCGAGACTAGAGAACAATAGTTTAATTTTGGAGTTTCCTTCTCCTAGAAGGGCTGCTTACTATAGCTAAGAGTCTCTTCTAATTACATAACAGTAGTTTACCCCTTGGGTAAAGAAGAATCGTATGGTAATCTCTATGAGGACAGAGGAGAATCTGCAAAGAATTAAGCCAGACTATTCGGTGTATGGTGTACGCAAAGGGAAAGTGAACCGTAACCATAGAAAACGATCCAATGTTAGCCTTTTAACGTTAGATCGGAGGTGTATATACATACATAGAAACATACCAAAAAATGTAGCCGTTTCTAGTCCATTGCAAAAAAAAGGCTTCATGACCTTATACATGTCTGGAGTTTGGCCTTTTTCATCATCACGCTAGTCACTACTTGCTCACAGCAAACCAACCTTGTATGAGAGGCCTGGTACGGGTAGCTGATTACAGCTGCAATGCAAAAACCCTTTCACCACGTTTGAAGTATCCCCACTCATCAATATATATATATATATATATATATCCATATATATACTATACATATGTATATATTTGTACCTATAATATATATATATACATATATATATGTATATATATATATATATATGTATATATATGTATTTATATATATATATATATATTATGTATACACGCAGACACACGCACATATATATATATATATATATATATGTATGTATGTATATATATATATATATATATATAAATATATATATATATATATATATATGTATATATATACTCATATATATATATATATATACATACATATAAATATATATATAATATATATATGTATATATATATATATATATATTTATATATATACATATATATATATATATATATATATTTATATATATATATATATATATTTATATATATATATATATATGTATATATATATATATATACACTCTAGTAAGTACGGTTCGTAAATCAAGAAAACCATTCTAGATTATCAAAATCATACATTGAAATCACGGAAAAAAAGATATGTTTCACTATAAATAAATTACAAATATTTAAATTTTTAATCCGTTACCATATTTAAGGTTTCATAGAGGCTTTCATCAAAGAACTGTCGGGATAGCATATTATTTCCATGAGATATTAGAATAAAAAAGATCATTAAAATTCGCTTTGATTACATAAAAAATAAAGAAAAATATTTATTAAGCTTTTATTCGAGAGAGTAACATAAATATATCTCAGCCAGATATGTGGCATTTTGGAATTTGGCTCATATGTGTTATAAAGGTAAATAATTACTATTTGAACCTCTCAAGATCATCTCCCCATTATAATATATACCAAGGGTTTGTATATATATATATATATATATATAAATATATATATATATATATATATATATATGTATATATATACATATTATATATATATATATATATATGTATATATGTATTTGGGCTCAAGCATGTCATCCTGATGGAAGTTCCTAAAGGGTATCTTCCTTGGGTATATATAACTACGGCGATATTCCCAGAGAATTTACCTTAAGGTACCCAGAATTCTAACTCCTGGAGCGAATATCCCTATTAAAAGAACCAGGGATATCGCGAAATATCAGAGGACGTATTCTTGACCACGCCACATGGCAATCTGCACCCCGAACAGAGTTAACACTTCGGAGGGGTCAATTGGAAAGAAAACGAAAACGAGAAAGAAAAAAGGAGAGCCACTCCACTCACGGCGCCATCTGTATTCCTTTTTGCGTAGCCTCAACAAC
This sequence comes from Palaemon carinicauda, assembly GCF_036898095.1. NCBI lineage: Eukaryota > Metazoa > Arthropoda > Malacostraca > Decapoda > Palaemonidae > Palaemon > Palaemon carinicauda. The sequence goes on along the minus strand of NC_090742.1, from coordinate 123,591,677 downwards.
TCGGTGTTTTTTGCCTGTGTTTCTCGCAATTCTTGGATTTAATTAACTAATAATGCTTTCTCCAACTTCTTCTGCTTCTGATAAGTTGAGTATTATTTCTTTTATGTATAAATGTAGGCTCTTGGTAATTTTAAAAGTGATTGATAGAGATATCGTTGTTACAAGAGCTGTTGCCTACCGGAGGCTTCCTGGACGCTGTCGCTCACTAGGTATGAGTTATTTAGTTAGCCAGAGCGACGTTCCCGGCTGTTTTCGCTTTAATAATTTTAGCTGTTTAGCATTACATAGGATTTCTTTATATGATGCTTTTAGTATTGTTTGTCTTGGCAAAGGATTCGCCGATGCTGGCCTACGCTAGACCTTGTAGCCTAGTTGTTTGGCCCTAGTACTTTTCTGCATGATATTCAGATTTCCAAGTGTTTTTATAAATTTTATTGAAGCTTTAGGCAATTTTATACATTTAAGATTATGTTGATTTTCTTCCAAGATAGTATACGAGTGAGTTTCGGTGATTTAGGTAATCAATTCTCTTGGCGCCTAGGCTAAGTTGTCTATGGGGCGTTAGTATACTTTCTCACACTCCCCGGTTGCTCTCTCTCCTCGGAGAAGGTGTGCAATCCCTTTCCCTCTGTTTAAGCCTTGGGCTTAACCCTAGTGGTTTATCTGAATTGACTTTAGATATAACTATATTAGGGTGTTTCTGTTCCTTCCTGTTTCCAGTAAGTCTGGCTTCAGAGAGGGGGCAGAACATCAGAGTTCTTAGTCTGAGTCTGTTTATGTCTGGCTTGTGTTGAGATTCCCTTGCCAGACTGACAACAGACATAGGAGGCTTAGCCTCCTTCGGTCACTTACGAAGGTTTCTGTACAAGATGATTCCTTCTTCTTGTGATCTAGCAGACTCAAACTCAAGGTACCTGCTTTGAGTAAGAAGCACCCTTCCTTTGTGTCCTCCCCTGCTAGAGCCTTCCCCTTTATGCTGAAAGGGTTTGCGGCTCTGCTGAAAGCAGTCGAGGCTGGTAAGCCGTGCCCCTCCTTGGAGGAGTGTAAACCTTTGTCTTTGGCCCTACCCATGGACCACAAGGACTGGAAGGACGTCCATCTCACTTCTCAGTCGGGAAGTTGGAGGCTGATATTGCCGGACGTCAGTTCGGTGAGAACCTCCCAAAGCTGTCTGACTTTCTTTTGCGAAGGGAAACCGAGACAAAAGAAAGACTGGCTGCCTCAATGTCTCTTCAAACCACTCTTGAGACAATGGCAAGTGACCCCAAGGTTCATGAGATGTTCATGGTAGTGGCTAAGACTCATCTGGCCACAGTGACGAAAGACCTTTACAGCTTCGTCAAGGCGAGGAGAGCTTGTAGGGAGTTCGTGTTCGCCTCGGCTGCGGTGAGGCACGAGCCAAGGAAACTAATCTCCTCCAACATTTGGGGCAAGGACCTCTTCCCTAGTGAAGCGGTCAAGGAGGTTGTAGATAAGGCCGCCACGGAGAATAGAAACCTTCTCCAGAAGAGGGGCCTATCTCTCAAGAGAAAGTCTTCCCCGGATGAGGGTCCCCAACCAAAGAGGAAGACTAAGAAGACTAGGCTACCCTCTCGGCCAGCCAAGCCATTCAGACAGCAGCAGCAACATCAATGGCCTATGCCTATAGTGCCCCAGATGGTGGCACAAACCCCGACACATTCAGTGGGTACCCCAAGCCGTGTCGACGCAGTCTCCGGCATTTAACCCAACGTCCGAAGGGCAGTTAACTACCTTTCGAGCGAAGCCTAGAGAAGCAGCCAGAGGCTCGTCTAGACGCCCCTCAAGGGGGAGGGGATTCAGGGGTGGTCGCGGTCAGGGAGGCAAGACCTCAGGACAGCAGTTGAAGTGAGATGATACCGGTAGGAGGGAGACTTCAGAATTTTCGGGATCGGTGGACTTCGACCCCTGGCCCACAGCCTACTCAGGAATGGACTGGGTTGGAGCTGGTACAGCACTCCACCCCCGTGCCCTCGATTTTTCAACACTCCACCCCCATTCTGGAGGAGTACATTCAAGAACTGTTGGAGAAAAAAGTGATCCGAAGAGTAAAGTCCATCAAATTCCAAGGGAGGCTGTTTTGTGTTCCCAAGAAGGACTCAGAAAAACTCAGAGTCATTCTGGACTTGTCACCACTCAACAAGTTCATAGTGAACTACAAGTTCAAGATGCTAAGACTGCAACACATAAGGACCTTACTGCCCAAGAGGGCATTTACCGTCTCCATAGATTTGTCAGACGCCTATTGGCACGTTCCAATCAATCGCCAACCCTCCCCCTACCTAGGGTTCAAGCTACATCAAAGACTCTACGCCTTCAGAGCCATGCCATTCGGGCTAAACATAGCCCCAAGGATCTTCACGAAGCTTGCGAGTGCAGCTCTCAAACAATTACGCCTAAAGGGAATCCAGGTGGTAGCCTACCTGGACGACTGGCTGGTGTGGGCAGCATCCAAGACAGAATGTTTGCAAGCTTCCCTGCAGGTGATCCAGTTCCTAGAGTATCTAGGCTTCAAGATCAACAGAAAAAAGTCTCGACTTTCTCCATCTCAGAAGTTCCAGTGGTTGGGAATCCACTGGGACCTAGTGTCACACCGATTCTCCATTCCGGCGAAGAAGAGGAAGGAGATAGCTGGTTCTGTCAAGAGACTTCTGGATTCCAAAAGGATATCAAGACGCGAACAGGAGAGAATGCTGGGTTCCCTCCAGTTTGCTTCGGTAACAGACCAGTTCCGCTTCGTCTACGTACTCTTCTCAGGCCTTGGTCCCAAGCCAGGCAACTAAAGAAGTCGGTACTTCTTCAGCCACCTCCCCCCTCGTTGACTATTCACACAGACGCCTCGAAGGAGGGGTGGGGAGGTCATTCTCATCGGAAGAAGGCCCAAGGGACTTGGTCCAATCTATTCAAGACATTTCACATAAACTTTCTGGAAGCTATGACAGTACTCCTTACCTTGAAGAAAGTCTCCCCGCGTCGCTCAATCCACTTAAGGTTGGTGCTGGACAGCGAGGTGATTGTGAGATGCTTGAATCGACAAGGATCAAGGTCGCCACCACTCAACCAGGTGATGTTGGCCATCTTCCGACTGGCAGAGAAGAAGAAGTGGTACCTGTCGGCAGTTCACCTTCAAGGAGTCCGCAATGTGACAGCGGATGCTCTATCCAGGTTCACACCGATAGAGTTGGAATGGTCCCTAGACGCAGGATCATTCTCCTTCATCTTGAGTCAAGTCCCAGAACTGCCGATAGACTTCTTTGCGACGAAAGACAACAAGAAGTTACCCCTTTACGTGTCCCCGTACGAGGACCCCTTGGCGGAAGCAGTGGACGTGATGTCCCTCGACTGGAACAGATGGTCCAGGATTTACCTGTTCCCTCCTCACAACCTTCTGTTGAGGGTCCTCAACAAACTGAGATCTTTCAAGGGAGCAGCGGCAATAGTGGCTCACAAGTGGCCGAACAGCGTGTGGTTCCCTCTGTCATTGGAACTACGGCTGAAGTTTTTACCGTTACCAGATCCAGTTCTGACCCAGCGAGTCCAGAAGTCGACTGTCTGTGCTTCATCACAGAAAACCCGGACCCTGCAGCTCATGATTTTCTCTCCCTAGCGGTGAGAAAGCGTTTCGGGATTTCGAAAGACAGTATAGACTTCCTAGAGGAATATAAGTGCAAATCTACTAGAAGGCAATATGAGTCATCTTGGAGGAAATGGGTGGCCTTTGTCAAGGCAAAGAATCCGCAAGAAATCTCGACGGACTTCTGCTTATCTTTCTTCATCCACCTCCATGGTCAAGGGTTAGCAGCTAAAACGATTTTGACGTGTAAATCTGCTTTGACAAGACCCATTTTATATGCCTTCCAGGTCGACCTCGCTAACGAGATTTTTAATAAAATTCCGAAAGCCTGTGCTAGGCTCAGACCTTCAGCACCTCCAAAGCCCATTTCATGGTCTTTAGATAAAGTTCCTCATTTCGCTTCAATGTTGAACAATGAGGAGTGTGCGTTAAAAGATTTGACCCAAAAAGTTATTTTCCTATTTGCACTCGCGTCCGGGGCCAGGGTTAGTGAAATTGTAGCCTTCTCGAGAGAGGGGGGTCGTGTCCAGTTCTTGGATGGGGGAGAACTGAACCTGTTTCCGGATCCTACGTTTCTCGCCAAGAACGAGTTACCCACCAACAGGTGGGGTCCCTGGAGAATCTGCCCTCTGAAAGAAGATGCATCTCTATGTCCAGTAGATTGCCTAAAGGTCTATCTTCGTAGAACTTCAGACTTCAAGGGTGGTCAACTATTCAGGGGAGAAACATCAGGCTAAAATTTATCACTGAAACAACTTAGGGCGAAAATCACATATTTTATTCGCAGAGCGGATCCTGACAGTACACCCGCAGGTCACGATCCGGGGAAAGTTGCCTCATCCTTAAAATTCATTAATTGTATGAATTTTGAACATCTTCGTTCATACACTGGCTGGAAGTCTTCCAGAGTGTTCTTTCGTCACTATGCAAAGCAAGTGGAGCAACTAAAGAGGTCTGTGGTAGCAGTGGGTTGTGTTGTTAACCCTGCTGTTTAACTCTGCGAGGAACAGTGGATTTAATTGGGACGATTAATTCCGGGGTGAGTGTGTAGTTACATACTGTACTACAAACTAAGTGAGGGCACTGTGTTGCCCATCCAGACTGTTCCATTTCCGAAGGTGAACCTAGCATAAGTGCAGACATGTGTGCCGAGCGTTTCCAATGCTAATGTAACTGATTAGTAATACAGACTTTTACAATTTTGATACCTCGTTATGTTAAAAGTGGTGCTAATGTTTTTCTTTCAGATAAACAAGTTTCTGTTTACTATCATGCTTATGCTTATTTTCTGGTTATCCTCCTCTTATATATATATATATATATATATATATATATATATATATATATATATATATATATATATATATATATATACATATATATATATATATATATATATATATATATATATATATATATATATATATATATATATATATATATAATTGTTGTTTAACCTGTTTTATTTATTGTTTGTCAATAAACTAGTTCTTGTGAACCTTGCGTCTCCTTCACCTGTGTCAATTTATTGGTAATAATTGAGCATTACGTACTATGTATATTTATCTGGGATAATTCTAATAGATTGTTCCTTTTTGCAAGCATTTCTTGCATTGGTTTATGCTTTCCCTTGGCGGGAGGACTCCATGCCCTAAGGGGACGGTGGCGGATATGCAAGTTTCCTCCTACTCGGATATAAACCTTTGTCCAATCCAACATTGAACGGAGAACTGGTCGATATTTCATATTGACGCAGTGGTTCTTTACAAACTATGCTTTACATGATATAGGGTGAGACCACTATATTGGCTTGTCTGTTATTCATACATAGGTATATGTACTCTTCGAGACTTTTCCAGAGTCTAGTAGGACTCTTCCCTGTAGGGGGCAGGAAGCACTAACATGGTTTATGGTTAGTTGAAAAGATGTATGACGGTAACACCTTAGGTCTCTAGGTCTAGTTGACCGGGAAATACCTCCGGGGAGTACGGCACGTTTTGAGAATCCACAGATACAGTAATGCTCTGGTATACTTCCATCAGGACGACATGGCTTGAGCCCAAAAAACGGATTTTGAGCGAAGCAAAAAATCTATTTTTGGGTGAGATGGCCATGTCGTCCCGATGGACCCGCCCTGCCCTTTCTTTTAAAGGGCTGTAGGTCCCCTCCCTACATACAGTATCTGTAGCACCTCATGTATCGCTACAAGGAATACAGATGGCGCCGTGAGCGGCGCAATGCACGCTTACGAAACGGGAGAGGAGAGATGCCTTGCAAGCGGCTCTCCTTTTTCTTTCTCGTTTTCGTTTTCTTGCCAATTGACCCCTCCGAAGTGTTAACTCAGTTCGGGGTGCAGATTGCCATGTGGCGTGTCAAGAATACGTCCTCTGATATTTCGCGATATCCCTGGTTCTTTTGTTAGGGATATTCGCTCCAGGAGTTAGAATTCTGGGTACCTTAAGGTAAATTCTCTGGGAATATCGCCGTAGTTATATATACCCAAGGAAGCTACCCTTTAGGAACTTCCATCAGGACGACATGGCCATCTCACCCAAAAATAGATTTTTCGCGTCGCTCAAAATCCGTTATATAATTTTTTTCCGGGTCACGCTAAGCGGCATTGTCAGACATATAACCTCTTGATCTCCCTCCGTACCATGGGTAAACGGAGAGGGGTAGTTATACCTAAGTGAGAGGGGACACTCCGAGAGGTACAGTACACTCTGATATAAAAAGCTCCCACAAATTATTGAAACTGCCGTGTTGTAGTTAGTCAAGGGGATGTGGTGGGAAGGGTTGATTGTGTACGAGTGTTTTTGTATGCGTGTGCGAGTAGGTGCACACCAATCTAAATATTTAGTCGTCATTTTTGACGGATCGCGTATAATATAAGTAACGTCACGGAAAACGTGGGATTATGAAATCCCAGACTATTAGCGCTCTGCTCTGGTTCTCGAATACAGTAAAAGCTTAGTAAACAATGACGTTGATTCACCGGGTGTTATTCCAGATATTGCATTTAATCCTCCTCGTCTTAAAAGCTTCGACCTTAAGAAGAATGTGATCCAAGACCTACAGATGGTTCTTGATATAATCAGAAGCTTTTATCTGTCTTGATTCAAATCTCCAGGACGTCGGGAATGGGATCAGGCAAGAGAGTTTATGGAGATGGAGAATTGAAATGAGAGTATTTGCAGATCACATTTGGAATGCTTTGTTCTATTATTATTAATGGAAATGATATAGCACCTTCATATTGCATGAATTTAGGTTTTTTTATGTAAATACTAGTGTAGGCCACCCGTCAAAAATGAAGGCTAAATATGTATATAGATATATATGAACACGCGCACACGCACACACACACGCACACATTCAACTTTCCCACTCCTTACCCTAGTTTGGGCA
>NC_090742.1:123557177-123577177 GCF_036898095.1 Palaemon carinicauda | reverse complement strand
AACATCAGAGTTCTTAGTCTGAGTCTGTTTTTGTCTGGCTTGTGGTTGAGATTCCCTTGCCAGACTGACAACAGACATAGGAGGCTTAGCCTCCTTTGGTCACTTACGAAGGTTTCTGTACAAGATGATTCCTTCTTCTTGTGATCTAGCAGACTAGTCCAGTGTTGCTGTTCTCGGTGTCGAGGATAAGATCCTTTTTCTGTGAATAGCAACGCTTTCCTTGCTTTAGTGCCCTGGGGGTTGGCAAGTATTTCTGGCTTCCCTCCTCGGATCTCCGCTAGGCTAAGATGAGTTTTCTTGGCTGCGGGTGATTCCTTACTAAAGCAAGGTTGGTAGGACCCTCTTTGCCCTTTCCCCCCTCTTTCCTCTGTAATGGCCTAGCCATTGCATTACTGTCCGTCATCCTACATGTGTACCTAGCATAGGTTAGGATGTGGGGTTGACTCAGTCACTTGCCGGCCGGCAGTGCGTGCCGGTAGGCAATGCGTGCCGGCCGGCAAAGGTCTGCTGCTTTGAGTGCTTCCCGGACCTCTCTTGGTCCCTCATCCATGTTTGTCTGCAGAGCCAGATGGCATTGGTCAGGAAGCCTGAAGTTACATTCTCCCCTTCCTTATGTGCACTCTTTCGGGTTGCCGGGCTATGACGTAATACAGTCTTTTATCCCGACATCCATTCTGTTTTCTTCTAGTGTTGTACCGTAGCCGGCTGCCGGCCTGAGTGGCCGGCAGCCGGGCAGTCGGAGTTCTCTGGTTCTTTTGCTGCCGGCCGGCATCGGTTGTATACCTTTGCCAGCCGGCTATTATCACACCATTGTCTGCCAGTCGCTACGAGTGGTGGCCGGCAGCCGGGTGCTACCTTGTGTAGTTGCCGGCCGGCATTCATTGCCAGCCGGCACATGCATTTGAACCAGCGTTCTGCCACCTTATAGCTCTTAAGTAATATGCTTTAGATCTAGTTAAGATGTGTGCCGGCCGGCACTTACCTTCTATACTGTAGCCAGTATTCTTCAATATAGTATGTACTGTAGGGAGAAAACTATAGTATAGTATTTATTACAACACTGTGTTTTCTAACACTTTTGTGTTGTCTTGCACAGCCCTTTGGTGAAGCCTTACAGATAAGAAAGTGAGTTCTTTCTTGTCTACTATCCGGCATTTTAAAATCATCTTTTGGGTGTGAGCTACACGTGTTTCCTCTGGAAATTTTTCATTGGTTGCTCTAGGATAGATTAACCATACGATTTTATTATCTGGAAGGCTGCAGCAATTGACTGTGCGGGAAACACAAGTGTGTGTCTTTCCTTTCTGTTTAATTATGCTAAGCTATGTATATCCAGTGATACGTAGTTCACTTGATACTCATGGAAATTTCTTCTCTTTACAGGAGGACCATCCAAAGTGTGGAAGTGTTTTCTGCAACGTCCGCAGCAAGAACTTCTGCAGACATGATTTGTGTAGGAGGCACGCAGCATGCTCTGTCTCCAAAGGTGATCTCCGGTATTGGGACCCGCAGGTAAGTACCGTGTGCACAAACCTGGTGACTGAGGCTTTTGATTCCCCTAGGACGGCGGAGTCAAGGGATGCAGCAAGGGAGAAGCTTCGTATCTGGGTAAGGGGCTTCCAGAAGAACACCTCTGGGCCCTATCTTCCAAGTGAGAAGATGAGGGCTTACATTTTCCCCAGAGCGTCAGCTGAGGCTGTGATTCCCCAGCCTCAAGTGGAGATACCAGTAGTCCAGATCCCTGTGGATGCTGAAGTTGCGGTCGCCCTGCAGGACATCCAGTTGGACGACAGGATGTCAGAGGTGTCCGAGCGTCTGGAAGAAGACCTTCTGGCAGAAGACCAGGATGAAGATCAGGCTCCAGACATTGAAGAGGAAGAGGTCGACGAGGTGTCGGCTACTCCGGTTCAGGCCCCTGAACCTATTCCCTCAACATAGTCCTCTCTCCCAGAAGAGCTGGGAAAGACCCTTACCTCCATCGTTGGAATGATCCAACAGATGCAGAGGGAGAATAATGAAAAGGCGGCTACAATGGAGCTAGAGATGCGGAGAATTGCAGCATCACGTGGGCCCCAGAAGAAGCTCTGCGTGAAAGACCTTCCCTTGTGCTCAGATGCTAACCCTTGGAGGTATGCTGAGCACATGCCTATGACGACCGGAAAGATCGTCATCTCGGAGAGGTTGGGCTCAGTTCCCCTTGAGGAGGTGGAATTCTGGCCCAGCAAGGGGTCGTATCCGGACTGTTATGTCTGTCTAAGGAAGGAACCAGCCTCAAAGGAGGAGACAGAGCCGAAGGAGGTCATAGTTCTGGACCATGCTAAGGCTCAAGCTTTGCTATCGTGCTCGATGAAAGAGAGGGGTTTCACAAACTCAAAGGTACCTGCTTTGAGTAAGAAGCACCCTTCCTTTGTGTCCTCCCCTGCTAGAGCCTTCCCCTTTATGCTGAAAGGGTTTGCGGCTCTGCTGAAAGCAGTCGAGGCTGGTAAGCCGTGCCCCTCCTTGGAGGAGTGTAAACCTTTGTCTTTGGCCCTACCCATGGACCAAAAGGACTGGAAGGACGTCCATCTCACCTTCTCAGTCGGGAAGTTGGAGGCTGATATTGCCGGACGTCAGTTCGGTGAGAACCTCCCAAAGCTGTCTGACTTTCTTTTGCGAAGGGAACTCGAGACGAAAGAAAGACTGGCTGCCTCAATGTCTCTTCAAACCACTCTTGAGACAATGGCAAGTGACCCCAAGGTTCATGAGATGTTCATGGTAGTGGCTAAGACTCATCTGGCCACAGTGACGAAAGACCTTTACAGCTTCGTCAAGGCGAGGAGAGCTTGTAGGGAGTTCGTGTTCGCCTCGGCTGCGGTGAGGCACGAGCCAAGGAAACTAATCTCCTCCAACATTTGGGGCAAGGACCTCTTCCCTACTGAAGCGGTCAAGGAGGTTGTAGATAAGGCCGCCACGGAGAATAGAAACCTTCTCCAGAAGAGGGGCCTATCTCTCAAGAGAAAGTCTTCCCCGGATGAGGGTCCCCAACCCAAGAGGAAGACTAAGAAGACTAGGCTACCCTCTCGGCCAGCCAAGCCATTCAGACAGCAGCAGCAACATCAATGGCCTATGCCTATAGTGCCCCAGATGGTGGCACAAACCCCGACCACATTCCAGTGGGTACCCCAAGCCGTGTCGACGCAGTCTCCGGCATTTAACCCAACGTCCGAAGGGCAGTTAACTACCTTTCGAGCGAAGCCTAGAGGAGCAGCCAGAGGCTCGTCTAGACGCCCCTCAAGGGGGAGGGGATTCAGGGGTGGTCGCGGTCAGGGAGGCAAGACCTCAGGACAGCAGTTGAAGTGAGATGATACCGGTAGGAGGGAGACTTCAGAATTTTCGGGATCGGTGGACCTTCGACCCCTGGCCCACAGCCTACTCAGGAATGGACTGGGTTGGAGCTGGTACAGCACTCCACCCCCGTGCCCTCGATTTTTCCAACACTCCACCCCCATTCTGGAGGAGTACATTCAAGAACTGTTGGAGAAAAAAGTGATCCGAAGGGTAAAGTCCATCAAATTCCAAGGGAGGCTGTTTTGTGTTCCCAAGAAGGACTCAGAAAAACTCAGAGTCATTCTGGACTTGTCACCACTCAACAAGTTCATAGTGAACTACAAGTTCAAGATGCTAAGACTGCAACACATAAGGACCTTACTGCCCAAGAGGGCATTTACCGTCTCCATAGATTTGTCAGACGCCTATTGGCACGTTCCAATCAATCGCCAACCCTCCCCCTACCTAGGGTTCAAGCTACATCAAAGACTCTACGCCTTCAGAGCCATGCCATTCGGGCTAAACATAGCCCCAAGGATCTTCACGAAGCTTGCGAGTGCAGCTCTCAAACAATTACGCCTAAAGGGAATCCAGGTGGTAGCCTACCTGGACGACTGGCTGGTGTGGGCAGCATCCAAGACAGAATGTTTGCAAGCTTCCCTGCAGGTGATCCAGTTCCTAGAGTATCTAGGCTTCAAGATCAACAGAAAAAAGTCTCGACTTTCTCTATCTCAGAAGTTCCAGTGGTTGGGAATCCACTGGGACCTAGTGTCACACCGATTCTCCATTCCGGCGAAGAAGAGGAAGGTGATAGCTGGTTCTGTCAAGAGACTTCTGGATTCCAAAAGGATATCAAGACGCGAATAGGAGAGAATGCTGGGTTCCCTCCAGTTTGCTTCGGTAACAGACCCGGTGCTAAGAGCACAGCTAAAGGATGCAACCGGAGTTTGGAGAAGTTATGCATCAAACGCGCGAAGAGATCTGATAAGACCAGTTCCGCTTCGTCTACGTACTCTTCTCAGGCCTTGGTCCCAAGCCAGGCAACTAAAGAAGTCGGTACTTCTTCAGCCACCTCCCCCCTCGTTGACTATTCACACAGACGCCACGAAGGAGGGGTGGGGAGGTCATTCTCATCGGAAGAAGGCCCAAGGGACTTGGTCCAATCTATTCAAGACATTTCACATAAACTTTCTGGAAGCTATGACAGTACTCCTTACCTTGAAGAAAGTCTCCCCGCGTCGCTCAATCCACTTAAGGTTGGTGCTGGACAGCGAGGTGATTGTGAGATGCTTGAATCGACAAGGATCAAGGTCGCCACCACTCAACCAGGTGATGTTGGCCATCTTCCGACTGGCAGAGAAGAAGAAGTGGTACCTGTCGGCAGTTCACCTTCAAGGAGTCCGCAATGTGACAGCGGATGCTCTATCCAGGTTCACACCGATAGAGTTGGAATGGTCCCTAGACGCAGGATCATTCTCCTTCATCTTGAGTCAAGTCCCAGAACTGCCGATAGACTTCTTTGCGACGAAGGACAACAAGAAGTTACCCCTTTACGTGTCCCCGTACGAGGACCCCTTGGCGGAAGCAGTGGACGTGATGTCCCTCGACTGGAACAGATGGTCCAGGATTTACCTGTTCCCTCCTCACAACCTTCTGTTGAGGGTCCTCAACAAACTGAGATCTTTCAAGGGAGCAGCGGCAATAGTGGCTCACAAGTGGCCGAACAGCGTGTGGTTCCCTCTGTCATTGGAACTACGGCTGAAGTTTCTACCGTTACCAGATCCAGTTCTGACCCAGCGAGTCCAGAAGTCGACTGTCTGTGCTTCATCACAGAAAACCCGGACCCAGCAGCTCATGATTTTCTCTCCCTAGCGGTGAGAAAGCGTTTCGGGATTTCGAAAGACAGTATAGACTTCCTAGAGGAATATAAGTGCAAATCTACTAGAAGGCAATATGAGTCATCTTGGAGGAAATGGGTGGCCTTTGTCAAGGCGAAAAATCCGCAAGAAATCTCGACGGACTTCTGCTTATCTTTCTTCATCCACCTCCATGGTCAAGGGTTAGCAGCTAACACGATTTTGACGTGTAAATCTGCTTTGACAAGACCCATTTTATATGCCTTCCAGGTCGACCTCGCTAACGAGATTTTTAATAAAATTCCGAAAGCCTGTGCTAGGCTCAGACCTTCAGCACCTCCAAAGCCCATTTCATGGTCTTTAGATAAAGTTCCTCATTTCGCTTCAATGTTGAACAATGAGGAGTGTGCGTTAAAAGATTTGACCCAAAAAGTTATTTTCCTATTTGCACTCGCGTCCGGGGCCAGGGTTAGTGAAATTGTAGCCCTCTCGAGAGAGGAGGGTCGTGTCCAGTTCTTGGATGGGGGAGAACTGAACCTGTTTCCGGATCCTACGTTTCTCGCCAAGAACGAGTTACCCACCAACAGGTGGGGTCCCTGGAGAATCTGCCCTCTGAAAGAAGATGCATCTCTATGTCCAGTAGATTGCCTAAAGGTCTATCTTCGTAGAACTTCAGACTTCAAGGGTGGTCAACTATTCAGGGGAGAAACATCAGGCTAAAATTTATCACTGAAACAACTTAGGGCGAAAATCACATATTTTATTCGCAGAGCGGATCCTGACAGTACACCCGCAGGTCACGATCCAGGGCAAGTTGCCTCATCCTTAAATTTCATTAATTGTATGAATTTTGAACATCTTCGTTCATACACTGGCTGGAAGTCTTCCAGAGTGTTCTTTCGTCACTATGCAAAGCAAGTGGAGCAACTAAAGAGGTCTGTGGTAGCAGTGGGTTGTGTTGTTAACCGTGCTGTTTAACTCTGCGAGGAACAGTGGATTTAATTAGGACGATTAATTCCGGGGTGAGTGTGTAGTTACAAACTGTTCTACAAACTAAGTGTGAGGGCACGGGGTTGCCCACGTTGACTGTTCCACTTTCAAAGGTGAACCTAGCATAAGTGCAGACATGTGTGCCGAGCGTTTCCAATGCTAATGTAACTGATTAGTAATACAGACTTTTACAATTTTGATACCTCGTTATGTTAAAAGTGGTGCTAATGTTTTTTTTTCAGATAAACAAGTTTCTGTTTACTATCATGCTTATGCTTATTTTTTGGTTATCCTCCTCTTATATATATATATATATATATATATATATATATATATATATATATATATATATATATATATATATATATATATATATATATATATATATATATATAATTGTTGTTTAACCTGTTTTATTTATTGTTTGTCAATAAACTAGTTCTTGTGAACCTTGCGTCTCCTTCACCTGTGTCAATTTATTGGTAATAATTGAGCATTACGTACTATGTATATTTATCTGGGATAATTCTAATAGATTGTTCCTTTTTGCAAGCATTTCTTGCATTGGTTTATGCTTTCCCATGGCGGGAGGACTCCATGCCCTAAGGGGACGGTGGCGGATATGCAAGTTTCCTCCTACTCGGATATAAACCTTTGTCCAATCCAACATTGAACGGAGAACTGGTCGATATTTCATATTGACGCAGTGGTTCTTTACAAACTATGCTTTACATGATATAGGGTGAGACCACTATATTGGCTTGTCTGTTATTCATACATAGGTATATGTACTCTTCGAGACTTTTCCAGAGTCTAGTAGGACTCTTCCCTGTAGGGGGCAGGAAGCACTAACTTGGTTTATGGTTAGTTGAAAAGATGTATGACGGTAACACCTTAGGTCTCTAGGTCTAGTTGACCGGGAAATACCTCCGGGGAGTACGGCACGTTTTGAGAATCCACAGATACAGTAATGCTCTGGTATACTTCCATCAGGACGACATGGCTTGAGCCCAAAAAACGGATTTTGAGCGAAGCAAAAAATCTATTTTTGGGTGAGATGGCCATGTCGTCCCGATGGACCCGCCCTGCCCTTTCTTTTAAAGGGCTGTAGGTCCCCTCCCTACATACAGTATCTGTAGTACCTCATGTATCGCTACAAGGAATACAGATGGCGCCGTGAGCGGCGCAATGCACGCTTACGAAACGGGAGAGGAGAGATGCCTTGCAAGCGGCTCTCCTTTTTCTTTCTCGTTTTCGTTTTCTTGCCAATTGACCCCTCCGAAGTGTTAACTCAGTTCGGGGTGCAGATTGCCATGTGGCGTGTCAAGAATACGTCCTCTGATATTTCGCGATATCCCTGGTTCTTTTGTTAGGGATATTCGCTCCAGGAGTTAGAATTCTGGGTACCTTAAGGTAAATTCTCTGGGAATATCGCCGTAGTTATATATACCCAAGGAAGCTACCCTTTAGGAACTTCCATCAAGACGACATGGCCATCTCACCCAAAAATAGATTTTTCGCGTCGCTCAAAATCCGTTATATAATTTTTTTCCGGGTCACGCTAAGCGGCATTGTCAGACATATAACCTCTTGATCTCCCTCCGTACCATGGGTAAACGGAGAGGGGTAGTTATACCTAGGTGAGAGGGGACACTCCGAGAGGTACAGTACACTCTGATATAAAAAGCTCCCACAAATTATTGAAACTGCCGTGTTGTAGTTAGTCAAGGGGATGTGGTGGGAAGGGTTGATTGTGTACGAGTGTTTTTGTATGCGTGTGCGAGTAGGTGCACACCAATCTAAATATTTAGTCGTCATTTTTGACGGATCGCGTATAATATAAGTAACGTCACGGAAAACGTGGGATTATGAAATCCCAGACTATTAGCGCTCTGCTCTGGTTCTGGAATACAGTAAAAGCTTAGTAAACAATGACGTTGATTCACCGGGTGTTATTCCAGATATTGCATTTAATCCTCCTCGTCTTAAAAGCTTCGACCTTAAGAAGAATGTGATCCAAGACCTACAGATGGTTCTTGATATAATCAGAAGCTTTGATCTGTCTTGATTCAAATCTCCAGGACGTCGGGAATGGGATCAGGCAAGAGAGTTTATTGAGATGGAGAATTGAAATGAGAGTATTTGCAGATCATATTTGGAATGCTTTGTTCTATTATTATTAATGGAAATGATATAGCACCTTCATATTTCATGAATTTAGGTTTTTTATGTAAATACTAGTGTAGGCCACCCGTCAAAAATGAAGGCTAAATATGTATATAGATATATATGAACACGCGCACACGCACACACACACACACACGCACACATTCAACTTTCCCACTCCTTACCCTAGTTTGGGCAATTTGTGGGAGATTATTGATTTGCGAGTGGATTCAGTTCAGCGTGACAAGAATATATATATATATATATATATATATATATATATATATATATATATATATATATAAATATATATATTTATATATATATATATATATATATATATATATATATATATATATATATATATATATATATATATATATATATATATACGTGTGTGTGTGTGTGTATCCAGACACTCACTCTAAATTTTATAAGGGAAATTTTGTTATTGTTATTTCTGAGTTAGTTAAGGCTATAGGACTGATTAAGTTGGTGATAAGTTGTGGAAAACAAGCTTCATTTCCTCTTCCTCATTCTCCTGAGTAATTTCATTCGGAAACTAACATGAATATGACAATCACATCAGAGCGATTGGAATCTACTGCAACATTTCTTTTAGAGAGAGAGAGAGAGAGAGAGAGAGAGAGAGAGAGAGAGAGAGAGAGAGAGAGAGAGAGAGAGAGAGAGAGAAAGAGAGATTTGACAAGGCCTTGCTCTGGCCTAGCTTACGCAGTTTAACTAACTGGGGAATCAGGGATCGCGTTTCGTTGAATGACTGAACCTTTCAAGGAGCTTTGAGTAAATAATCACCTAATAGACTCTGAATCTGAACGGCCCAGAAAGTTCGGTGGGTTTGCGTCAAAGCTAATGCAATTTCCTCAGTGATTTCCGAAAATGCATTGGTGCATAGCTCACTTCCTTTCGCTGTTCATGGCTGGGTTATCTTCGCATGAATTTAGTGTTGGGGATCTTTGAGAAGTATTTCGGAAAGGCAGCTAATTAAATTGCATTCTCCGAAAATGCATTTCCGGCTATGTTCGGTGTTGCCCTTGTTAAGCAGGTCTTCCGAAAGCTATTCAACTTAATAAAATGACGACCTCGCTTTTATGGTTTTTAATTTAATTCCTTTAATTCTTTATTTGTAAAAAATGATATGGGCGTCAATTAGATTCGATAACTGAATTAAGACCTTATATATTTTTAGAATGTAAACAATGATTGATTATATCCTGGTAATTCTAGGCCATCTTAAAAAACTAGTGGGCATGTATCATGTGGATAGATTTTTATATTTTAGCGTCCACCGTGATACTAACAAGGTTAAAAAGAGAACACTTTATCACTTCGGACGAAATTAAAGCGGATATGTGTAAATGAAAATAAAATTAATAAATAGGTAAATCAAATATATAAATAATTGATTGATGTAAAAAAAAAATGAATTAAAATATGTTCAGAACTATATAGATTAATTGGTTAATGGAATATCAAAGATTTGGCAACAATGCCCTAAGAAGAGTATTAGGAATTAAATGGCAGGGTAGGATTAGAAATGAAACTATAAGAGAGATTACTTAAGGGCCATATGTGGATGAGATCATGGTGGACGGTAGATGAAGATAGTTTGGCATGCTCTTCGCACTCCCCAAGAGATTAGTTCACCAAACTTTCAACTGGGCTCCACAAGGCACCAGAAAAGTTGGAAGAACTAGGCCTACGTGGCTGAGGACTGTGAAGCATGAAGTAGGAGATGTTGAATGGCGAAGTATTGATTTAAAAGCTCAAGATAGAGACGACTGGAGAAATCAAACCGAGGCCCTTTTCGTCAATATGAGTAGGATGAGAGGATGATGGTGATGTTTATAAAGATTATAAATACCATAGAATAAAAGAATTTCGATGTTCTTATCACACCTAACAAAGCATGAAGATTTCTTATTAGAGTATAGTTTTAAGATTATTTATTATTATCATGTGATTATCAAAATATTGGTCTATTTTGTGACGGAAGACATGTACCTTTAAATTCAAGACAAGATTTACCGGTAGATCATCTTTCAAAAACAATTTCAAAATGTTTCTGATTTTAAGAAATCAAGTTGAAGGTGCTTCTCATATTGTGGCCGAATCAAAAGGAAACTTCTGCAACTTTCATTCTACAATATTATATTAAATGTAATTGGGGATAAATAGAAAGAATAAGAAACATAATTAATCATACGGGATATGGAGACAATTGGTAATACAGTGGTCTTTAAAGTAGATACAGTAATTTGTAATCTGAGGCCACAAACTGAACTTTGGATACCACATTATAACAAAGCTTTGTTTGATAAGCAAAATTAAAGTTGAAACCTATATATCCACTGTAAGTTTTTTATCTTTTGTGTGGGTCGCACAGGATAGGTCTATGGCATTCCGCCAATTCATAGAAAAGTTTAGCCGTTCGCGTTCCTACCGTATAAGAAGAATTAGGTATGTACCAAGTATATGGTTGGAGTTCATGTTATCTAGTTATAAGCTTCTGTTCGTATGAAGATGATAAAGACACTTTCCATTACCTTACGATAATTTAAACTACTGTTTTAGAATATTAGTAAACTTCATTTTCAATTGAAACAAGTGATTAGAATTCCAGAAGGCATTTCATCTAACTTATACATTACATTCCTTTGAGCTTGGGGATGGTTTTAACGATTTCATCCGGTCTCCACCACATCAGTACTATTGCAAATGATGCAATTAATGAAATACCAAATTACTTACCCGGGCCAGGATTAAACTCCACTTTGAGCAACAGGTGTGCAGCTCAAGCAAAACCACCCAGGTTGATTAAGGGGTCAGAGGAGATTAAGAGAATTCTATGAGGTCACACGATGCTGTATTTAAATTAAAACTGTCGGGAAAACCAAAGGAAATAAATGGAAGAGTGAACAGTAGAATTGACAATCAGAGCAACATTTATATTTTTCATGCATTTATTTATTTTCATAGAGGTGGTTATTTCGGGATCTTGATAGGTGGTTCCATACAAATTATTTTACAAACTCTTATTGGGAACATTGTTACTTGGGATTAGGCACAGAACAAATATAGTTATTATTACTCTGGTTGCGAATTTATTTTGCTATTTACATAAATCTGTTGATTTTGTTTCATATCTGGTGTAGTGGTGGAGTGTCATGAGGAAATCGGACTTTAATGAGGAGGAAATATATGATATCCTATAGATGAGGAAGACATATACTGATATGCATGTACAAGTAAACAAACAATGCAATGCACTTGAATTATATTCAATAAAATAAATCAATTTTCTGTAATTAGAATTATCACATCTTCTCAATGTAACGATATCTATTGGTTAGCAAAAAGAATCCCCCCTCTCTCTCTCTCTCTCTCTCTCTCTCTCTCTCTCTCTCTCTCTCTCTGCCCAAACACGGAGAGTAGGAACAAATAATAAAACAGAGTCGGACAAACGGTGCCGTCATGAAGGTCCTTGAAACGTTTGGAAGTTACGCATTTTGAGAAGTTATGTAAAAGGGAGGAGGTTATTTTACAAGAGTGATGTTACCTGAAGAATTTATGGTTAGTTAGGAAAGGGAAAACCTTTCCAGATAAAAAGCCTGAATGATTATAATGTCATAATATGAAATTTCCTAATTTTAGATGTTTTGTTACGCTCTGTATTCATACCTCGATTAAAACTGAATAAGATTAAATAGGACAAATTCCTATGTCATCCCACGTCAAGTTCCTGCTATGACTATAATTCAGTCGTCTTGGACGGGATTATTTTGCATAATCTCCACATAAACAGAACATTACGAAGCTCTCGGAAAACACTATATTGAGTGAAATAGTTAAAAGCTTCCTGGCCGTCTTGTATCTTGAAAATTTTTATTCTTTATCACGGCTGATCTTTCAGTGTTCATATTTAAACATTTCATATAGCGAGTCTCCAACCAACATTCGAAGGTAAAAACCGGAAATCAAGAAACGAAAAAAAAAAGCGTCTCAAATTATTTCCTCTTTAGACTCGAAAGTGACTACTTTACCGAGCGACCTTGCCCTCTCCTTTCTTCTCCGTTGCGCTTTCTATTTCCAACTTCCGATGTTCCTTTGATCGTCTCGCTCTTTGGTTAATGTCCTTTTCATCAAAGGAAGAAACCTATTAAACCCTTCTACTATTTTCATCGTTCATTTCTCCTCCTGTCCCGAGTCCAAGAAATCAAACAATGCTCTCATCTCTCTATGTTCGTAGGTTTTACAGTAGACTAACTTATTACTCAGTAGATGAACGTAGGCAATTGACTTGTTGCATTCCCAAGCCTAGAAATATCTAGACGAATCAGTACTGTAAAATTTCAGCAGTTTCAGTTCTTATAATGTTTATATATATAATGAGTCTATCGTAATATGAAATGGGGTTGATTTGTTATTTTATTTCTTCCAAGAAATAATATGCTTAACAACTCCACAAACCCTAAGTATATTATTATTATTATTATTATTATTATTATTATTATTATTATTATTATTATTATTATTGTTGTTGTTGTTGTTGTTGTTGTTGTTGTAAAACTATCGCTAAAGTCATATATCGAATAGAAAGAAATAAAACGTGTTTTACCTGAAGAGAGATGAAATTCCTTTCAGTTATGCCATGACTCTCTAAAATAAAGATAACAATAAAAACTAACTATGTGAAATGTTGTCCAAAAGAAAAATACAGTTAGCTGCTTTTCTGAGATATATTGTAAAAATAGTTTGAAAGCCAAATGACGGAAATAAATCGTCTCATAAGTGAAAGGGGTCACACGAAACCCCTGAAAATTGACCTGAAAATGTCCTGAGAAAGACCTGAAAATATATACTGTACGAGAACAGGTTGTACCAACCCTGCGTCACACGATCGTACTTGTTCATTTTGTGTATATTATTATTATTATTATTATTATTATTATTATTATTATTATTATTATTATTACTTTTTAAGCTACAACCCTAGTTGTAAAAGCAGGACGCTATAAGCCCACGGGCTCCAAAAGGGAAAATAGCTCAGTGAGGAAAGGGAACAAGGAAAAATTAAATATTTCAAGAAGAGCAACAACATTAAAATAAATATCACTTTATAAACTATAAAAACTTTAACAAAACAAGAGGAAGAGAAATAAGATATAAGATAAAACAGTGTGCCCGAGTGTACCCTCAAGCAAGAGAACTCTAACCCAAGACAGTGGAAGACCATAGTACAGAGGCTATTGCAATATCCAAGATTAGAGAACAATGGTTTGATTTTGGAGTGTCCTTCTCCTAGAAGAGCTGCTTACCATTGATAAAGAGTCTCTTCTACCCTTATAAAGAGGAAAGTAGCCAATGAAAAATTACAGTGCAGTAAGAAGAATTGTTTGGTAATCTCAGTGTTGTCGGGTGTATGAGGACAGAGGAGAATATGTAAAGAATAGGCCAGACTATTCGATGTGTGAGTGTATAGGCAAAAGGAAAATGAGCCGTAACCAGAGAGAAGGATCCAATGTAGTACTATCTGGCCAGTCAAAAGACCCCATAACACTCTAGTGGTAGTATCCCAACGGGTGGCTGGTGCCCTGGCCAACCTACTACCTATTTTATTCTTGTATTTTTGCTCTTCCCTCGCACTACAAAGAACCTGAATAAACATGCCTGTTTTTCTCACCGTTCACAGTGTTGGTTTTGAACATGAAATTTCCTGTTACATTGACCTTTTGTATATAAAGGAGAGGGTTCTATAATAAACTCTTAGTTACTTTCATCCTGTCTTTGAGTCACAACCTTCTCTTGGCCCGTCACATTAGTGACCCCGGAAGTCGAATCACTCCTCTCGACTTCCAACCACCGTCACCCCTCCGTTGTTGGTACTATGGCAGACTCTACGGAAGTTAATGCTGCAGCTCACCCGTTGAAACTTTCATCATTCGTCAGCGGAGAAGCGTTTGCTTGGTTTCAGTGCGCAGAAGTCCAGTTTCGCATCAAGGGCGTGACTAGTTCAACCACCAAAGCAGATTATGTTCTTGCAGCGATACCCGATGGCACCTTCCGGGAAATATCCAATTGGCTTTGAAAACAAGGAGACACCCCAATAGGGTATGACACCCTCAAAACATACCTTCTGCAGCAGTACTCACTGTCATCACCCGCCCGTATAGCAAAGCTTTTTCAGCTCTCGCAACAACCGTTGGGGGATCAAAGGGCTTTTCTCGCCATCAGGGAATTGACCAGTATTGCTCGCCTGCAACCTGCCGCAGATAGCTCCCTTCGTGAGGTGAACCTACTTCGTGACCTTTGGATAAACTGTTTACCCGGACTGATACTCGCTGCCATACCCGATGTCGATAGTTTACCCATAAAAGACTTGATGACCAAAGCCGACACCCTTATGGACAGCCACTTCAACACCTCCATCAACGCCTCCACCCATGATGAAGAGGACGCCTATGCAATGTCAACCGAAACTGACGTGAATGCTGTAGTACATACACGCCCACTCCGTGACTTCCCGAAGCGGCGACAAAACCACCCACCACCCACCACTCGCTCGGGCCCCAACCAACGACCTCTATAGCCAATTATTACCTCCCATCCGCCACGGTTTTGCTACTACCACTTCAGATTCGTGACAACCGTGAGGAAATGTGCCAAGGATTGTCAGTGGCCAAAAAACGTATAAGTAGGCCATTGCTCGTGGCGGTGGCCTCCCGTGTTTCTAATCTTTTCTTTTTACATGAGGCAGGAATGGGCGTGATATTTCTGGTAGACACGGGTGCTTTTCATTCTCTTTTGCCAATGGAACTCTTCAGGACACAACGTAGTCTGTCTACGTTTGCCGACGTTCGCTTGGTAGATGCCAACGGATCTGCGATACCCACCTACGGTTACGAGAACCTCACATTATCGTTTGGAAACAGAAAATTTAATTGGAAGTTTCTCATTGCTGACGTCACAATGCCAATTCTCGGTACGGATTTCCTCTCTCATTTCCACCTTCTGGTCGATGTCGCCCACCAACGATTGGTCAACGCAAACTCCTACTTATTGACACCTCTTCAACCTGCCCCCTCCAACCTCGCTCTTCACATCAGCTCAACCACGGATGCTTACGCCCACCTTCCCACGTCATACCCAGAAGTTTTCCGTCCAGAACTTCTGTAAACGCCCACGGTTCCTGCCAAGAACGGTATTTATCACCATATCAAGACGACGGGACCCCGAGTCTTTGCAAAATTCAGACTTCTGGCAACAGAAAAATTGGTAACCGCCAAAGAGACGTTCGCCGAAATGGAGGTAATGGGCCTTTGCCAAAATGCCTTCAGCCCATGGTCGTCACCCTTACACGTCGTTCTGAAGAAATACAGCTCCCTTCGTCCATATGGGGATTAGAGGCGCCTGAACATGCAAACAGAACCAGATTACTACCCCCTCCCAAACATTGCCAATGTGACCTCCTACCTGCACAAAGCGAAAGTTTTCTTTACGCTTGACCTCCTGAAGTAGGATTATCAGGTGCCTATGAACCCAGAAGACATCCCCAAGACCGCCAAAACCACTCCATTTGGTACATACACCTTCAATTACTCCTGTTTTGGCCTTCATAATGCTGGGGCCACGTTTCAACGTCTCATGGATTGCATCTCTTAGGGGACCTCCCATTCTGTGTATGTGATATGGACGACATACTTGTGTTTTCCTCCTCAAAAGAGAAACACCTCCGTCACCTGCGCATCGTGCTCGACCGCCTGCAACAAAATGGCCTTTTAGTCTGGTACGACAAGGGTACTTTTGCCACCAACGAAGTGTTGTTCTTAGGACACCGCATCACTCCTGAAAGAGTCCATCCCCTCCCTGAGAAGGTCGCAGCCATACAGGACTTCCCAGCGCCCTCGACCGTCAAAGCTCTGCAGGAATTCTTGGGCATGATCAGCTATTATCAACGTTTTCTGTCATTCTTGCTCCCCTCTATGCCTCCCTCAAGGGCAAGCGAAGGGACCTGAAGTTGGGTCCCCTTCAAGAAGCGGCCTTTTGCAATGCAAAGAAGGCCCTATCAACCGCTGTGGCTCTCACTTTTCCTATCCCACATGCCCCTCTCCTTTTCTCTATTGGTGCAGTACTCGAGAAGGTGGTCAACGACTCGCCCCGCCCAGTAGCCTTCTTCAGCAGAAAACTGTCCAAGGCAGAATCGGGTTATTCTACTTGCGATCGCGAATTGCTGGCGGTGCACATGGCTGTCCGTCACTTTCGCCATTTCTTTGAAGGTATGCCCTTCGTCATTCGCATAGACCACATCCCTCTGGTGCACTCCTTCACTCAACAGTCAGACGCCTGTTCCGCCCGTCAACGCTGACATCTCTCCGCTGTGGCTGAATACAATTACACCCTTCAATACGTCCCTGGAAAAATGAATCCCGTTGCTGATGCCCTGTCAAGAAACACGTTGGCTGCAGTTCAACTGGGATTGGATTACAACGCTGTGGCTGAAGCCCAACGACAGGATCCAGAGTATCAAGCATGTAGGACATCCTGCACGTCCCTCCGTTGGGAAGACTTCCCCCTTTAAGACTCCAACACCACCCTCTTGTGTGACGTCACTACTGGTAGACCGCGACCTTCGATTCCTGCTCCCATGCGCCGTCAGGTGTTTGATTTCATTCATGGCCTTTCACATCCCTCGTGCCGTTCTACTGCACAGCTGCTGAAGACGAAGTTCATTTAGCACGGAATTTCTAAGGATGCTAAGGATGGGGTCCGCGCCTGTACTTCTTGCCAAAGTTCTAAAGTACATCAACCCTTTCCTCAACCTCAGCGTCCTTTCGCACACATTCACGTCAGCGTTGTAGGACCCCTACCCACATCACAAAGACATCGGTACCTGTTTACCGTCATCGACCGGTTCCACTCGTTGGCTTGAAGCCATTCCCATGGAAACTGCAACGTCCGCCTCATGTACATATGCCGTACTAACAGGATGGATTGCAAGATTTGGTATCCCTGAGCATATTTCTTCTGACAGGGGTACCCCCTTCACCTCTCAATTGTGGACATCATTAGTGAATCTCCTGGGCATCACCCTACATCAGAAAACGGCCTACAACCCCGCTGCCAATGGAATGGTTAAACGTTTTCATCGTACCCTCAAAGCATCTTTGATGTTCCGATGCAAGGATTCCAACTGGAATACTCAGCTTCCCTGGGTCTTCCTGGAACTAAGGACCCCTCCTAAAGATGGCCTCGACGTCTCGGCAGCTTCAATGGTGTATAGCAACCTGTTGGTCGTCCCTGCCGAACTTTTTCCTTCTACATCCTCCTATGACGATCTTCAGCGCATACATCACGTCGTAGGAAAATTTACTCCATGCCGCCAGACTTACAAGCCCCCAGCGAAGCATCACATACTGACAGACTTCCACTCTACAACACAAGTCTTCCTGCGCATCGGCCCTAGCGAGCCACCGCTAATGGCCCCTTACACGGGCCCTTTCCTTGTGATCCGACACAGTCCGAAAGCATTCCTACTAAACATTCAAGGCAAAGAAGATTGGGTCTCCATTGATCGTCTAAAACCTGCTTATCTTCTGCCAGATGACCCGCCTACAGTTCACATCTCTAGATCAGGGCGCCCTATTTAACATGTAGTGTATGTCCTTTTTAGGGGGAGGGGGGAGCCATGAGCGAACCGTGTGTCACACAATCGTACATAGTTCATTTTGTGTATATATTATACTTGTATCTTCGCTCTTCCCTAGCACTAAAAATAACCAGAATAAACATGCCTGTTTTTCTCACCTTCAACAGTGTCGGTTTTGAACATGAAATTTCCTGTTGCATGGAGCTTTTTTATATAAAGGAGAGTGTTCTATAATAAATTCTCAGCTGCTTTCATCCTTTCTTTGAGTCACAACCTTCTCTCGCCCCGTCACAAGGTCTTTATAAATACCTAATGAATTTAAAAGAAATTTGGCATGTTTTGAAATATATATATATATATATATATATATATATATATATATATATATATATATATATATATATATATATATATATATATATATATATATATATATATGTGTGTGTGTGTGTGTGTGTGTGTGTGTGTGCGTGTGTGCATGTATTTTAAGAAAATAAAGGGAAATAATGTTTAAGAACGAGTTTTTGATGTTCAAACTTGGACTTAAAAGATACGATATCGTGGTGAATGAATATCCCTTAAATTGTAACAATATCACTGCTTGAGGGATTGAAATCAAATTGAGCAGACTTTGAGACATGAATATATATTCTAAGAAAAAGAAGAAATACTTTTGGGAAACTGTTGTTTTCGATTTGTAAACCTTGACCTGATGCGGTATCGCAATGAATGTGAAATGTCCCGGATATAGCTGAACACTTAGAACACTGATATATCAACACACAGTATATTCAAAGAATAATGCATGAAGGCACATTTGATTTCCATTCTCGAACAATTGACATTTTACATATTTTCCTCAATGTACACTACAACAGCAAATGCAGACTTTTTTAATACGCATTAGGAAAATCGAATGTAGCTGTGACTGTTAAAAACAACATGCATTTCAGGATACGATATGTTGTGAGGTAAAAATGGGAATCATCAACTGCAGCAAATGGGTTCACGTTGGATGTTCAGGTGTTTCGAATGATTGGTTTTGTGATCATCAGAGACCCGATGTCTAGTGTTTGTCCATATTTTTACTGTGTTTTTGCTGGAGTTATTTCTGTTTTTATCAATGTTTACTCGTTTGAAAAAAAACTGTTTTATAAATTTATGTCTTGAATTTTCATGTTCTTTGCTATTTATTTTACATAATTGTAAACATTTCCTTCCAAATCCCCATCAAACGCATTTAACCATTTCTCCAATATATATATATATATATATATATATATATATATATATATATATATATATATATATATATATATATATATATATATATATATATATATATATATATATATATATTTTACAAAAATCATAGTTATTTAAGATTTATAAGCTGATAGATATAACAGTTACAGGAAATTAATTCATTCTGTAGAAAATAAGAATTATACACCTTGTACCTCCGAACTTGTCTCTAAGATCATAAATTTTACAAACTATACTACTACCAAAAACTTATGATAATCTTGTAATTTTATTTAAATTACAATATGTTATTAGGTCTCTTGTTTGAAGTTTTAGTACTTCAGATCAACTTCTTGATATAATTTCTTTCAGTATTTGTTAATATTTCCTTAAAATATATGTCATGTTAATATGACAAACTATGGGCTAACAAATATTACAAAAATCAATTGCTAAATGAAGAACATAAAGCCATCTTAACTTGCTTGTAGGACATTTCATTGACGCCGACTTATATCTTATTGCATGCCAAATTTTATGAAACTCCAACAAGTATTTATAAAAATATGCACACGTATATATGTATAATTATGTTTTTGAATTTTTTTTTCATGATATTTTTAGATATATTTCTAAGTCATTAATGTTACCCAAGTGAAAGACTCATTCCTGAATGTTCTTATCTGGTAAATCCGATTTAATATCATTCTGTTACAAGTCAGCACAAGCATATCGTCAAGCAATGTTATTGCAAATGCAAAGCTACTCTGAGG